>NW_008332644.1:3205053-3215893 GCF_000622305.1 Nannospalax galili | reverse complement strand
CCCCCCCCTCTCTCTCTCTCCTCCTTTAGGCCACAGTGATGGGAAACACCAGGGTGGAGAACCACACTGAGTGTCACTGCAGCACTTGCTATTACCACAAGTCTTAACTCTTGGGAAAGGCGGTGTTGATGAAGACTAGTTCTTCGGAATGGCACCGTATGATGCAACTGCCTCTTCCTTAGCAGCCCATTTGATATTCTCCAGTTGCCTACTGCAGTGTATTGCCCTTTTTATCCTTATCCTTCAGTATAATTGGCAGTCTAGCTCTTTGCATTTGGAATAAAGTATAGTATTTAGGATGATCATAAAAGCATAAAAGCTGGTTCCATAAAAAATAAAGTCCTTAAATCATCAATCACTAAATTATCATTTTTCCTTAAAAATAAAGCCATTTGGTTTTGGTAGTATTTATCCAAAGGGTAAATTGGGACCTGTCATGGAGACTCTTGCTTCCATCTGGCCTCCTGGAAATAGACTGTGCACTCTTTTAACGTTTGCTACTTAACCAGAGAAAATGGCATAAGAACTTCTATATCTACTCATTTTATGCCCACCTCTATATTTCCATTTGATGGATTTTTATCAAAACAGTTATTTATTACAGTAACACATGCATACACTTTATAAATAAGTCTACATATATTGGGGATATTTGAGTTGAAACATTTTTTTTTTTTTGTCTTTTTGAGACAGGGTCTCCCTGTAGCCCCAGCTGTCCTGGAACTCACTATGTAGACCAGGCTGGCCTCAAACTCACAAAGATCTGCCTGCAGACCAGGCTGGCCTCGAACTCACAAAGATCTGCCTGCCTCTGCCTCCCAAGTGCTGGGATTAAAGGCATGTGCCACCACACCCAGCTTGAGTTGAAACTTTTTTACTGATGAAAATGAACAAATCAAAAGTAAAACATACTTCTCCAGGGATTGAGAAAGACAAAATCTTTTTGGAATGTCTATCTATTTGGCTTATGCCTCCCCGAAACTGAACCACTTACTTTTAGTCTCTGGCAGGCAGTTTATAACTGAATGGTGACTTGAAACAAGGCAACACTGTCTTCAACTAATGTTAAACATTGCTCTAAAATTCCAGAAGGCCAGATTTTTATATTGAGTCTTCAGGGAGGTCTGTGTGTGCCTGAATACATGATCAGAGCAAGCTATCCAATGAGCACTCACATTGGGGGAGGAACAGTACCAAGCACTTTCATTTAGGTCTAGCAAAGTAATTCAGAGATGAGGGATGTATCTGTATGGTTCAGCTCTTGTCTAGTATGTGCAAGGTCTTGGGTTAAGTCCTCAATGTCACAAAAATCAAAGTAAAAATAAAATGGTTTAGAGTATTAACATGTTTCAAAATCACGTTTCCTAAGCTTTTATACCCAGAGTGACCCTTGAGGACAACAGTTTACATACACTGTCATTCTGGCTATGAGAGAAATCAAAGCCACTCTAAAGTTCTATTCCTAAAAAAGCATGAATTTTAAAACACAATCTTGAAAGTGCTTTTAAAAAATCACATCAATCACAGATAAAGTTTTCAAAACTTAATATCACGCTGATCATAGAGGCACAGGGCTAGAGTCCCACACAGTTCAAGGCCAACTTGGGCTACATGAGACCCTGCATGAAAAATGGATAAATATTCAACCATCACAAATCTGTCATTACACCTCTGGGCAATCAACCAGTTCCTTAGTACGTTAGTAAACTTTTCATGTGTCATGGTGAAAAGTTAAAAATGAATGTGCATACTTTTTAAGAAACATGGAAATACATATGAAGACTGGTTTTTGTTTTGTTTTGTTAAGACAGGCTCTCACTCTGAACCTCAGGCTGGCTCAGACCTTGCCATATAGCCCCGACTACCCTTGAAATTGATTTGCAGCAATCCTCCTGCCTTAGAATCCCAAGTGCTAGGATTACAGGCATGAGCCACAAGCCCAGTTTATATTGTTTTTTTTCTCGTTGTTGTTCATTCATTTCATTTGTTATACATTTGTTGAACACTCAGTAAGTGCTGATACTTTGATCATGAAGATTCAGAGATACAGAGTTTTCAAAAACGGTTTAGAAAAGTCGGCATTGCTAAATCCAAGAAAATAATGGTGTTGATCATTGGTTCATTCAAGAGTTTATCAGATATTCATTGAGGCCTCAAAGCTTGTTTGGAGGGATCATAAAGTCAGGAAAGTTACAGACACAACCTTGACTGGAGTGTCCTTGTTCATTCAAGATCATCCTGTGTGACAGAGTTAATTGAAGAGATGCTCAGATTGTAATGGGAGAAAAGGGACATCCTCATGATCATGCAGATCAGCCAAATTGACCCTGTGAGTACTAGGGTGTAAGGCCAAAGTGAGACTGACCTCCAGAGCCAGGCACAGTGGGATTTCTGGGAAGACTGTCATGAGTGGGGCACACATTCTGTTCTGAAACAAATCATGGGCCTTGGGGAAGAGAGACATGAACAACAATGACAGTCTGGTGATGTATGTATGCTATGGGAGAGGCCTGGAATTTTGTGGATTAAAGAAAGGGCTGGCAGCTTAGTCTGTTGGAGTCTGTCATGAAAAGCTTCACAGACCATAAGGAGAAAGTTAATTCTAGAAGACATTTAAACAATGGGGGTGGGGTAGAGTACATTGTTTTTGAGACAGGGTCTCATGAGGCCTAGGCTGACTTTAAACTCATTGTGAAACCGAGGCTGACTTTGAACTTCTGATCATCATGTGTTCATCTCTCAGGTGTTGAGTTTAGAGGCATGTACCACCACACCCAGCTTATACGGTGCTGGAGATCCGATCTAGGGCCTCATTCTAGGCAAGCATTCTATCAACTGAGCTACATCCCTAACCCATAGAGGGGTGCATTCTTGATTGAGAAAAGCAATATATGCAAACAACCTGAGATTGGAGGTGGTAGTATTCAACAGCAAATGATGGAATTTGCAGGTAAATGAATGGAAATAGAAAATATTATACTGAGTGAGGTAACACATCTAGTAAGGCCACATGTTCTCACTGCTATGTGGATCTTAGTATCAAATCTTAAGATTTGTGTGTCTAACTTTGAGTACCTTTAGAATCCAGGGAACTAGAAAGGGACCATTGGTGTGAAGAGGGAAGAGAGGTCTTAAAGGAGAGTGAATAATAGAACGCAGGTGCTATGAAGAGGAAAGGGATAAAAAGGGGGAAAGAGGCTTAGGTGTGAAGAAGGTCAGGGAAGGAGCATTGAAGGAGGGGGTGGGTGGAGGGTTAAAGAGCAGTAAGGATGTTTGGGAAAACTGTGTGGAAACCTGATATTTCATGTTTCATATAGAAAGTGTAATAAGTGTTATCAGGCACAGGAAACAGTGCTCTTCTCAGAAGCTATTAGTTGCCAAACAAAAAGCCCAGTGCCAGATGTGAGGTACCTCCCCTTGAGTTGTTGGTCAGGGGTATCACAGAGGACCCCCCCCCAAAAAAATAATACAGGCTATCGCTATTGCCTTTGGTTGCTTTGATGGTAATTTGATGGTAAGACCATTGTTGGTGACACTGTTTGGAAAGTCAGGAGCCTTTAGGAAGTGTGGGTTTGCAGGAGGAAGCACATCATGGCGGCGGGCTTTAAGCATTCACAGCCTTGTCTACTTCCAGTTCACTCTCTCTGCTTTCTGTTTGCTGTTGAATATGTGAGCTCTCCACTTCCTGCTCCAGCTGCAATGCCTGCCGACTGCTGCTGTGTCTCCCTGCCACTATAGACTCTCCCTCTGGAACAATAACTCAAACTTTTTCTTCTATTAGTTGCCTTTTATGTGGTATTTATGACATAAAAGTAACTGATATAATATCCCACAATGGATGCATAGATAATGAAAATGTGTCATATTTACAGGAAAATGGGTGAAACTGGAAAGTATTATATCAAGTGTGGTAACTAAGATTCAAAAAGACAAATTCTGCATGTTCCTAGCTTCTAATTTTTATCTATGTGGATTTACATAAGAGTGAGTATGTGAGAGCCCAAGAGACTAGAAAGAAGCCGTGACAGGGAAAAGAAAGGTTTGAAGGGGTAGGGGGTAGCAGAACACAGGGACATAAAAGTGAAATCAGAATTCTGGGAGTGGAAATACTTAAGGGGTGGGAAGGGAAGAGGAAAAGAGGAGGGAGGGTCAAGCAAAACTACCAATTTGTGAAAATGTCATAAAGAAATCTGGTATTTGGGATGCTAATTAAAAGTAAAACAATGAAGAATTTGAGCAGAGCTGCCCTCCCTCGATGGTGAAAGCTTCTCACAGAAACCACAGGATCTTAAATGAAAATTAATCAGCAGTCCTGATGGTGGGTTGCTTCCCCATGAGTTGTTGGTCAGGGAGGGCCCTGCGTCTCCCAACACAATATAGGTATTTGCCATTGGTATTGCACATCCACCAGAATTATGTGGTAAGACCCTGTTGCTGAAACCATCACATGATCTGGTGATAGAACATAGAGAGTTTAAGTTGGAACTAGTCTGGAAATCTCTCTCTGCTGGCTGTCCCTCACAGTGCTATACAAACTGCTGTGAGAGAATTGTCATCAACAGCCTTACTCCACTGTGCATCCTGCAGGCAACCCTATGACAGACTCGGCACTATATGTCCATCTCCTGAATGCTGAGGTTACAGGTGTGGACCACCATACCTGGTTCATACTGTGCTAGGGATGGAGCTGAGGGCTGCTGACATGCTAGGTAAACACTCTACCAACTGAGCTACTTCACCAACCCTCAGAAAGTTATTTTGAAGATATCCTTTTGTGGGGCTAGAGGGATGGTTCAGCGATTAAGAACACTGACTGTTCTTGCAGAAGACCCGGGTTCGAATCCCAGCACCCACATGGCAGCTAACAACTGTCCATAACTCCAGTTCCAGGGGATCTGACAGCCTCTTCTGTCCCCTGTGGGCATTGTACAACACAGGTACACTTACCTACATGCAGGCGATACATGCATACACATAAAATAAAAAAAATAAAATATTTTTTAAAAGATATCCTTTTGTTTGTGAGCCAATGCAGTAGCTTGTTTAAAAATATGATATTTTGACATCTGTTATTTAAAAATGGATATGAAGATTTATGTATACATTCTGAATTACTCAAACTCCTTCAACCTTGAAAGCTGAAGGTAAATGTTATACATTAGAATATTTCTATAGCCAATTCTTTGCCCTTAACTATGAAAGTAAAAATTGACAACACAGTTTTTTAAAGACACAACTACTTCTAGAATATAGTTACAATCATAAAATATGAAAACTAAATTACCACTTTTATATTGCCACAATATTACATCTTTCCCAAAATTGCAAAAAATACTGGGAATTTGTACTTGCCTTCCTGAATTCCATCCAGTAGACTCTCTTACATTCTGGACTTTATAGATCTCAGCTCTTTCCATTGGGAATATGCATCAAGAGCAGTGCTACACACAATTATTCCAGTGAGATGTATATCTAGGTTCATAATATGATCAACACAGTGGTGGTATTGTGTTCGTCTGCAGGTAAAAATCCTGAGAAAGGCCCCCTTGATGGTGCCAGGCACTGCGTACAGTATATTACAGACACCTCCAAAGGTCAGAGGATACCAGGAGGTTCAAATTACTTTTGGTAATGGTAATAGGGATGATCTATTGCATGCAGAAGCCCCCACTAAGGAACCGATAACAATTGGTTCTGGTCTTCCTCTCCAGAAGTGATTACTATTCTTACATTTCTGATAATTCACTTTATTGTTGTCTTATAGGATTTGAGTGTGGAATGACTCCCACAAACTCAGGCTTTTGAACACAATCCCCAGCTAGTGGTGCTGTTTTGGAGGTTGGTGAGCCTTTGGGGTAGGAGACAATGGCTGGCAGAGGTGGGTCACTTGAGGCAGACCTTTGAAGGTTACAGCCTGGCTCTGATTCTTTCCTGTCTCATGCCATGATAAAATCAATCACAAGCACCCACCATCAGTGACCCGGTCACCCCAATCACCATGCCTTCCACACCATGAGTCACTCTATCCCCTGAACCAACAAAACCTCTCTTTTTTGAAGTTGCTTCTGTCAGGTATTTGGTCATAGCAAGAAGAAAAGTATTGTAACTAATAGAGTCTAACCACTCAGATAAATATTATTAAGAACATAAATTTTGCTTTGTCTATATATGAACATGATAAGTGAAAATAGGCAATATTCATTCTTCTGTGCATGTCCCCTGCCTTTTTGCCTGATTCTTTATTCTTTCTTGGTCTTTTTGAGACAGGGTCTACCTGTAGCCCCAGCTGGCCTGGAACTTGCTATGTAGACCAGACTGGCCTTGAATTCACAGAGATGTGCCTGCTTCTGCCTCCTTTTGCCTGATTCTTTATGGGATTCAAGCATGTGGATGCATCCACTGCTAAGAGCATTATACTGTATGTGGGGGCCACTGTGTGTTCATTTATCCTTTAGTTTCTACTTTGGGTATTTTAAACACTGCCATAAGGATATTATTGTATAACTTTCTTAGAACACACACGTTGTTTCTTTTCCTAGGCAGCCATGGGGGGTTCTCAGCCCAGATGTTCTTCAGGAGAATTAGCTTTGAGATGCATGGGTGATGGACAGGGTCTAACTGCTTTACCTTTGGATCAAGCTGGGACGTGCTTCTTATGAGAGTCTCCCAGCCAGTGACTGAGCACAGCACAGGTACCAGCAGTGCACAAATCCCCCAAAGACTTATGTTTTTTACACTTAATCCCCAGTTAGTGGTGCTGTTTTGGGAAATTGGAAAGCCTTTGGGGCAGGAGGCATGGCTGGCAGAGGTGGGTCATGTTCCATGTGAAAGTTTACTGATGCGTATACTTTAGTTTAGGTCTGTCAGCTTGCCAGGAGTTTCTTCCTTCCTTCCTTGAACTCACTATGTAGCCAAAAATGATCTTCAATGCTTTGAAATTTTTAAATTACATTTATTTCTGTGTGTGTGTGTGTGTGTGTGTGTGTGTGTGTGTGTGTGTTTGCACCTGCACCACATGTACAGGCAGGAGGACAAGTTTGTGGGAGTTGGTTTTCTCTTTCTGCCATATGGGTCTTGAGGACTGAATTTGGATTCATCAAGTTTGGTAGTACACAACTTTACCCATAAGCCACAGCCCTGAACTCTTCATCCTCCTTCCTCTACCTCCTCAACACTAAAAATACAGGCAATGCACCACCATACTTAGCCTTGCTGAAATTTTCTAAGAATGACACCATTGTTTGAGACTCTTCTTGGCCAATGTTTTAGCTTCTTAAATGGAGTGCTTGCCCGTGGATTTATAGCTATTCATGAGAAAAACAAAGTGGAAGACACTAGAAGTGATTCCTTCTCGAGCCAGTAGCTACAATGGTGGAGCAAAATCCTCATCACATCCCGGGGGCTGATGCCACATTCAAGAAAGATGAAGAATGATGGTCCCTATCATATCTCTATTTGATTGTGTGGATTCTATACAGTTACAAGATAGAAATAGCCACCACATTAGGCTTGTCTTAAAAACTCTTCCTGTGGCTAAAGAGATGGCTCAGAGGTTAAGAGCACTGGATTCTCTTAGAGAGGACCTACCACCCACATGGTGGTTAACAACTGCCTGTGACTCCAGTTCCAGGGGATCCAACACTCTCTTCTGACCTCCATGGGCATTGTACAACATGGGTGCACTTACATACCTGCAGACAATCACTCATACACATAAAATTTTAAAAAATGAATAAAATATTTTTAAAAACTCTTCCCAGTGGGAATACTTCTGTTTTTCATCTTAGGTCTTCCATCTGAGGTAGTTTTCCTTCTGAATAATGTATACCATTTACCCCATTTCCAACAAGCTGGGGCGTGGGCGCACGGGGATCTCGGAGCGCCAGCTGCTGGTGTGGTGCCGGTCTCTCGCGCGCCGCGTTGCTGAGATGGATCCCTGGCTCTCCGCGGCTACCGGATGCTGGCAACTCTGCAGGTCGCTGTCAGCTGCCGGGCGAGTTCTGTTCCAAGCTGCCAGACACTCCCTCTGTGTACGCGATCCACAGCCACCGGATCACGAGGGGAGGTGCAGGAACAGCGAAAGCAAGATCTTCGCGAGTGGTTGCTGATGGAAGGACAGCCCCCTCCAGGGAGATTGTATCACAGGCGCAGTGAGACACAGCTTCAGACAGACTCAGTGATACAGCTCGTGATACAGCTCTGTTTTATTGGGGTGAAACCAGGATATTTATAGTGTGGAGGCAGTAGCAAAAGCCTCCGTTGATAGGTGCTCCTAGGATGCCCCATTTACATGTGGTGGTGGGCTTCTATCAGGCTGTCAGACAATGCCTGATTAAAACCTGGTAGTTCCTATACCAGAGGTCATGTATCTGTGACGGCCACTTCAAAGGTAAGTCAGGAAGGAGAGCAGAAGGCGCCCCACTGAGAAGTGAGCCCCCAACATCTCCCCCTGTTTAATTTAAATATGGAGAAGTGCCATCACCAGCCCTAAGGGCCAATTTATTTGTCTCGGGAGAATTCAAAGTTTGATAATTGACCATGACCTGTTTTGTAGTGATTTTAGCAAATGGCAGTAATTTGTCAGCAAAGACATCTTATAAAACAGTGAGCAAGCATCAAAATAATACACAGTATGACCGGGGGGCCAACAAGGGGCAGAGCCATGAAAACAAGGGTGTAGCCAACCAACCTAATTGTTTGGTGGGTTGAAATCTTGAAAATAGATCATTACAAAGTTTTTTGAGAGTGTTAACATTGGTTTCAACAACATTTGATTCATTTACAAAGAAACAGCATTCTTTTCCCAATACCACACACCCACCCCATGTTCAGCAGTTGTTGAGTCCAGTGTTCTTTTGTTGTGGAGCACAACCCTGGTGAGAGAGTTCATTTGTTGTTGGAGAGATTCCAGGCTGTCAGTCGTGGATGCCATTGCCTGGTCCAGCTTGTCTGGAAAATTTCCCGCCAGGTGCTGGGCTTGCACAATTGTCGCCGTAACAATGCCTCCAGCACCCAGGGAGAGTGCAAGTCCAATCCCTACCAGCAAAGGGATGAAGATTTCTCTCCGTTGGCAGCTGTGCAGGAGGAGGGCGGCTTCTTCCTTCTCGAGTAGGTACACCTGGGGTGTAATCATTACCAGTATACAAAAGGGAAGAAGATTTTTTCTCTGCTGGCAGCTGTGTAGGAGGAAAAGGCTTCTCACACCTGGAATGTACTAGTACACAAAAGGTGGACAAAGAGAGATTAACACAGTTTTGGGCTTCTTTTTTGTACCATATGGAGAGGAGGGGTGATGCATGCTGTGCTGGAGAGAGTAGTTAGTGAGGCATTTGTAATGAGTAGGCTTGCTTGCTGAAAATGCAAATTGTTGTTTGAATAAGGGGATATCCACTAGATGAGAGTCAGTGAAATCTTTTTCTGTTCCTGGGTAGATAAGGGTGGTATTAACTATCAGGGTCTTCCCATTTAAAGGAATTTTTAGTGATAAATGCTTGGGAGGCTCCCCCTATCCCTATTAGTTGGGGTCCTGGTATCAATTCCCAGTGTGGAGGAACCTCAGATTGCTTTAAGATGGTTCTATCAGCCCCAGTATCAAGGAGGCATTTGAAAGGTTTATTGTCTATTTTTATGGTTAATTTTGGATGGTCACTTTCTGTAATACTAGTTACCCACAATGTTTGTGGCTTCTCTCTTGTTAGAGGGGCTGAGGGCTGCCCCTGAGGAACTTTAAAGGCGGCAAAGGCTTGCCATCCCTGTCATTTTTAGATCTACAATCTTTTTTCCAGTGATAACCTCTTTTACAGCGAGGACGGAGGGTTTTAGGAGGTCGAATGGCTGCTGAGTTATTTTGAGGGCAATTTTTTATCCAGTGTCCAGTTTATCCACATTTAAAACATTTTGAGTTGGACTGAGTTGCAACTGCAAGGGCTTGGGCAAGGGAGGAATCTTGGTATGTATCAGTCCCAATGTCATGGGTAGCTACAATCCACTTGTCATAATGCTCATTCTTTAATCCCTGGCATGCTTGTCTGTGCTCAGGGGTCATCCCTTCCCAGACAAGACTGTTTAAAAGCATTGCTTTGGCTGCCAGATCTGTTATTTTTCTATCTAAACTGGCTTGCACTCTTAGTATAAAGTCTGGGAGAGCCTCAGTTGGCTTTTGTTTTAAAAAGGTTAATGAAGTTTCTCCAGGCCCGGTGGACAAGGGGGTTAGGCGGTCCCAAGCCTGTAGGGCACATAAGTGAACTTGCTCAAAACAGCCTGCAGGAATTGCAGCCTGCTGGATTCCTGTGGAGAAGTTGCCCTGACCAAAAAGCTGGTCATAGTTCCAATCTATGAATCCAGGTGGTGGATCCTGTCCCTGTTGGGGTCTTAGCTGCTGATTATGAGTGTCATTTCTTTTAGCCTGCATTAGGCATTCATCTCTAAATAAAGCCTCCCATTGTACAAATAATGGACTGGGGAGGGTAGATCTACAGATATCCCTCCAGTCCTGGGGGGTAAGCAGATTAGTATTAAATGTTTGTAGTATAGATTTTGTCCATGGAGCATGAATTCCATCTTCACGGACAGCCTGGCGTAATTCTTTTAATTCCGCTGCTGGGAGCGGGTACCAGGCCAGTGGGCGTTGCCTTGTTATTTGTAAGTTAACAGGAAAAGCCTCTACCGTTGGAGTTTTGGGGTCCTGAGGCCATTGTGTCTGGAGGCTTTGGGGCTGGCAACTCCCATTATCCCTAAGATTACACAGCTGCTGTATGGCTGAGGGGTGTGGCTGGTGTAGCGCCACAGGCTGTGGCGGCAACCAAGGTGAAGGGGGAGGGGGATTTATCTGGGGTTCTTT
>NW_008332644.1:3193752-3204621 GCF_000622305.1 Nannospalax galili | reverse complement strand
ATTCCAAAATTTTGAGCTTTCTTTTTGGGAAATCTTAAGTCCTCTTGATTTAAGTAAGGCTCTAAGGGAGCGAATTTGGAGTTTTTTCTGGCATGATGCTGAATTACCCATTATAAAAGGAAAATAGTGTTGTCTAGCACTTAATGTTCCTGCAGCAGTCTGACACCAGGGGATTGGAATGCTCTGACAGGCACAAGCCTAACTGCAGATTTAAAGTTTACAGGAAAAAAAATGGCCTTTTAAAATCTTTTGTTTGTTTGTACAGCGCGAGCCACCTTGAACTTTCAAGTGCTCCACAGGGGCTAGTTAATTTAAATTCTCACCTAACTGGTTTTAGCTGTGGTTTGAGTACCCTGGGGGCAGGATAACAAAACCGATTAGGGAAGTTTATTTTAGAAGCTGACTTTAAGGCTTATGTGAAGATCCCTTAGAACTTTGGGATTTTTCTAGCAGTGTTGAGATAGAAAAGTGGGGTGAAGTGATGGTTTCTAAGGACACGGCCTGAGATCAAAATCTCAGGTGATTTCGCTTAGCCCCCAACACAAGCCTTCCCGCAGGTTTAAGAGACTGGCAGCCGTCCTAAGGACTCTTAAGGGGTTGCTGCGTTACCAGGTTTTTGTATTAGAAAGATGTATAGATAGAAGGTCTTTTGTCTACACCTGTGTAGGCAGTCGGAGTCCGTTAGGGGGCAAAGAGGCCTTCAGCTGATGTCAAGGAGTAGCCCTGACCAGAAAGCTTCAGTTGCCTCTCTGTCTTTAACGTTCTCACGCGAAGACTCAGACAGGAAATAAAAGGAGGAAAATAGAAGAGACTGCCAGGCCCCAATGGTGGGGTGGCTTGGAGGCACAGCTGCCTTTTAGTCTCCTGATGGGAGATGAAAGAAAGAGAGATTTGCCAGGCCCCACGAGTGGGGTGGCTTGGAGGCACAGCTGCCTTTTAGTCTCCTGATGGGAGATGAAGGAAAAAAGAGATTTCTGCTGCTCTCCTGGTGGGAGAGATACTCACGAATTCTGCATTTCAGGGGGCGCCAGGTGCTGGCTGGCATGGAGTTCGGAGGCTCTCACGTTGGGCGCCAGCTGTGGACGCGCGGGGATCTCGGAGCGCCAACTGCTGGCGTGGCACCGGTCTCTCGCGCGCTGCTGGGGTGCGCGGGTTTCGCTTGCTGAGACGGGTCCCTGGCTCTCCGCAGCTACCGGATGCTGGCGACTCTGCGGGTCACTGTCAGCTGCCGGGCAAGTTCTCTTCCAAGCTGCCAGACACTCCCTCTGTGTACGTGATCCATCGGCCACCAGATCATGAGGGGAGGTGCAGGAACAGCGAAAGCAAGATCTTCGCGAGTGGTTGCTGACAGAAGGACAGCCCCCTCCGGGGAGATTGTATCACAGGCGCAGTGAGACACAGCTTCAGACAGACTCAGTGATACAGCTCGTGATACAGCTCTGTTTTATTGGGGTGAAACCAGGATATTTATAGTGTGGAGGCAGTAGCAAAAGCCTCAGTTGATAGGTGCTTTGTAGGATGCCCCATTTATATGTGGTGGTGGGCTTCTATCTGGCTGTCAGACAGTGCCTGATTATCACACAGGAAAAACCTGGCAGTTTCTGTGCCAGAGGACATGTATCTGTGACGGGCACTTCAAAGGTGAGTCAGGAAGAGAGTAGGAAGGCGCCCCACTGAGAAAGGGAGTCTCTGCATAAGAACGCCGAGCCGGCTTGTGGCTATCCGGACATGAAGAGATTATGACCTAAAACAGCAGGGGTCCCCCAACACTGGGGGTCGGTGTCTTTCAGTTTTGTCTGAAAGCCTCAGTTATTAGCACCTTTCTTTTCTATCTCCTTCTTCCTCCTTCTCAACTCTACTCATCCCTTTCCCTCCCTCCCTCCCTCCCTCCTTCTCTTCCTTCCTCCTCCCTCCCTCCATTCCTTCCCTTTGGAACCAGTCTTACAGAGGTTATGTCATTTATCTTACTCCCTCTTTAGTTCTTCCCACACCCCACTTCTCTTCCTCACCATTACCTACTCCTTTCCCTCCACTCTGATCCTTTTCCTTCCTATCCACTCTCCCTTTTGAGTCAGGGTCTCACATAGCCCAGCTGGCCTCAAACTTGCTGTGTAGCTAAGGATGACCCTGAAGTCCTGATGCCCCTTCTCTGTCTCCCAAGTGTTCCTGCTGATGGTGTGTCACCCTACTCAGATCCTTCTTTCCAAAGTAGCAAAATGTCTTGTGAGTTTTTAATATGATTTAAGACAACACAGAAATCATGCAAGATTGGGATTGTCTTCCCCTCTTGGCCAAGTCTCATATCAGCCACTCATTTTATTTTTAAAAAATATTTTATTTAACATTCATGCATGTACATGTTTTGGTCAGATATACCCCTCAGATTCTTCCTCTATTTCTCCCACAACTTTTTCTTTGCTGTTTCATGTGCTCTTGCTTTAAAAAAATTTAATAGACACTTTCATTCATTTAGTCCTGCCTGTGTGTGCATGGATATAGGACTGTGGGCACACACGTAACCTCTCAGGGCCCACATCCCAGAAGAAACTGACTCCCCCTCCCCAGCAGCCATCAATTGCAATAACTATTCAGATAAGAGTGGAGGCCTCATCCATGCTATGATCTTTGCTGGCATGATCATGTGTAGGTCTAGTGCATGCAGTCCCAGCTGCTGTGAATTTATGTGTGCAGTGATGCTGTCATGTCTGCCACACACTGTTTCTCTGCAGCTGTCCGCTACATCTGGCTCTTAAAATCTTTCTGTCTCCTTCTCTGCAATGATCCTTGAACCTTATTGGAAGGGAGTGTGATGTAGCCTTCCCATCTATAGCTGTGTACTCTATTGTCTCTTATTCTCTGTGGTTTAACCAGCTGTGGCTCCTTGTATTAATCATCTCTGGTAGAAAGAAGCTTCTCTGATAAGGGTTGAGAGATTAACTAATCTATGGGTATAAAGATAAGAATTTAGGGGAAAGTTTATTACTAATGTCCATTTAGCAATTCTCCCTAAGGGCCTATGATCTAGCTAGACACTGGTTTTTGGCCCTGTTAATGGCATCACACGGGTTCTGTCTTGTGGAATGGGCTTTAAATCCAAGCACATAGGCACCTTCCAGCACTATGAATGCCATTCAGTAGGAATGAGGCTTCCAGGATGGTACCAGCTTGACTTCCCCATGTTTCAGGTATGTATCGTCTTTAGCAATAGGGTCTAACCACAAACTTCTCGTGGATAACCAAAAGCAATGCAAATAGCTTGCAATGTTTGTGTGTTTGTGTGTGGGGGGGAATCTTGCTCCTGATCAAAAACTCAAAACAAGGTAACCCATATCTGACATTGGGCTTTATATTTGACAGTCTATGGTGGGTGGGGAGGCATTGTCCCAAGTTATAAGATAGCTCCATTTAAATCATATATATATATATTATAAACTTCTAAAGTAGTAGGCTTCCATATAGCATTTTCAAAGTCCTTAGGTATCCCTCTCCATGCCGTCCCCTCTTGTACCCTGACCTACCTTCCTGCACCCCCATTTAATCCTACCTATTCCATTATTCTCATTCCCTCCGTTCATACCCCCTGCCTTATAGCCCTATTTCCTTGAAACACCCCTCCCCCCATGGCCCCTTGCTAGTTCCCTGCCTTCTACTCATACTCCAATTTAAACTCACAGACCTAAGGCTTCAAAGCTCACATCCATACACAAGAGAAAACATGCAGCACTTGTCACTCTTGGTCTAGGGTCCTCTCTCAGCACTCAGAATGATTACCTCTACTTACATCCACTTACCTGTGAATTTTACAATCTCATTTTTCTTCACAGGTGAATAATGTTCCACTGTGTATATGTGCCATAGCTTCATGATCCATTAATCAGTTGATGCACATCTAGGCTACTTCCATTTCCTGTCTATTCTGAATAGAGGAGCAATGAACATGGATGAGCAGGTATCTCTGTAGTGGGACTCCCAAGACGGATATAGCTGGATCATGTGACAGATCTATTTCTGCGCTGATTTCCATAGTGGCTGCAATAGTTTGCACCCCCACCAAAGATTAATAAGTGTTCCCTTTCCCCACATCCACACCAGCCTCTGCTGTCATTTGTTTTCTTGATCTTAACAACTCAAAACCTCAAAGTAGTTTTAATTTGCATTTCTCTGATGTCTAATGATGAGGAACTTTAAAAAATTCTCAGCCATTAGTATTTCTTCTTTTGAGAACCCTCTGTTTACTTTTTTTTTTCAACAGGGTTTCCCTATAGCCCCAGCTGGACTGGAACTCACTCTGTAGACCAGGCTGGCCTTGAACTCACAGAGATCCGCCTGCCTCTGCCTCCCAAGTGCTGAGACTACAGGCCACCACACCTGGTGAGAACTCTCTGTTTACTTTTATGATCCCAATTTTTTAATTGGGTTGTTGGTTGTTTGTTTCCTTGTGTTTAGTTTATTAAAGTTCTTTGTGTACTTTAGATACTAAGTTCTTTTTTTTTTTTTTTTGGTCTTTTTGAGACAGGGTCTCCCTCTAGCCACAGCTGGCCTAGTACTCACTAGGTCGAACAGGCTGGCCTGGAACTCACAGAGATCCACCTACCTCTGCCTCCCGAGTGCTGGGATTAAAGGCATGTGCCACCACACCTGGCTAGATACTAAGTGTTGATGACATATAGGTGGTAAAGACTCTCCTATAAGTCAGGTTGCTTCTTCATCTGAATGGTGATGTCTTTTGCGTTTTAGTTGCATGATGTCCAATTTAACAATTGTTGTCTTTGACACCTGTGCTATTGGGGTCTTGTTCAGAAAGTCCTTCTGTGCCTATAAGTTGAAGTGCATTCCCTAATTTCTTCTCTAACACATTCAGAGTATTAGGTTTTATGCTGAACCCTTGACTCCTTAAAAGAACTCACTCAAATATGCTCCAAATTATTGCATAAAATAAAAAAGGAAGGAACTCTTCTAATCCCTTTTACAAAACCAGTATTACCCTTACACCTTAACTAGACAGACTTGATAACAACAAAAGAATCATGCGCAAGTCTCCCAGATGAACATAGATACAAAATTTCTTAATAAAATACCTACAAACTGTATTAAATAACACATCCAAAAAGATCATCCACCATGATAAAGTCTGTTTCATCCCAGAGATACAGGGATAGTTCAACATACATAATTCAGTAAATAAAATCCACTACACAATTAGACTCAAGGACAGAAACCACATAATAATTTCATTAGACACACAAAAGATCTTTGATAAAATTCAACATCCCTTTATGACAAAAGTCATGAAGAATCTAGGGATACAGGGGGTTTATCTCAACATAGTCAAAGCAATATATGTAAGCCCACAGCCAACATCATGCTAAGTGGTAAAGCCTGGAGCATTTCCACTAAAATCAGCAGTGAGACAAGGATGTTCCCTCTGTCCACTCCTGTTCAATGGTGCTTGAAGACTTGGCTAGAGAGATAAGAAAAAATGACAAGAGAAGGAGATGAAGGGAAAATAACTAGGAAAGGAAGTATCCTTCCTTGTAGATTGCATGATTCTATATATAAAAGACTCTAAAGGCTCCTCAGAAATCTCCTAAAGTTGATAAACCACTCAGCAAAGTAGCAGGATACAAATTAACTCAGAAAAACCAGTAGCCTTCTTATATAACAAAGACAAACCAAGAAAAAAATCAGGGAACCTATCCCATTCACAACTTCCTCAAAATACATCTTGGAATAAATCTAACCAATGAAGAGAAAGATATGTACAATGAAAACTTTAAGACACTGAAGAAAGAAATTGAAGGTACCAGAGAAGATGGAAAGGCCTCCAATGCTCATGGATTGGCAGCATTATTATGAACATTGCCATCCTATGGAAAGTAATTTATAGACTCAATGCAATCCCTAACAAACACCAATGCAATTCTTCAACAGAAATAGACAAAGAAGTCACCAAATTTATATGGAAGCACAAAAGACCTAGGATTGCTCAAACAGTCCTGAACAATGTAAGAATTGCAATCACCATCCCTGATTTCAAGTTAAATTACAGAGCTGCACTAATAAATTCAGCATGATTCTGGCACATTGACCAATGGAATAGACTGAGGACCCAGACGTAAGTCCGTGCTCCCACAGCCACATGCTCTTATTTTACAAAGAGGCCCAAAATACACATGGGGCAAAGGCCAGCCTTGTCAACATATGGTGATGGTCAAACTGCATAGCTTTTTGTAGAGGGACGAAACCAAAGCCTATCTCTTGGTCATTCCTTTCTTTCCCGGCTTCATTTTCTCTCACCAGCAGCAGCAGAGGCCTAGCCTCTTAATTAAACTCTGTGTGCACTGCTTTGAGATGACTGGTTACCTAAAAAGCCATCTTTGTAAGTGGAGGTTAACCAGCACTTGACCCCCTGGGTGGGGGAACGGGGTGGCAGCATTTTGTGTTCAGTATTTTTCAAGTCAGATTTCATTTACAGAGAAGTTTAAAAAAATATTTTGTTATTTTTGTTATTTTATGTGTATGAGTGTATTGCCTGCATGTATGTGAGTGCACTCATGTTGTTCAATGCCACGGAGGTCAGCTAAGGGAGCTTCAGATTGCCCTGGAGCTGGAATTAAGGATGGTTCGGAGCTGCCATGTAGGTGCTGGGAATCGAACCTGGGTCCCCTGCAAGAGCAGTCAGTGCTCTTAACCGCTGAGCCATCTCTCCAGGCCCAAGTTTTTTTCTTAATATTTTATTGTTTTTATTTTTTGACAAATGGGTCAGAAATAGCCAATGTCATAAATAGGCTGCATTCTCTAGCCTTGTATTCAGTCTTACTTAATAGTTATTTATGTATCTATTGCTTGAACTCACTCTGTAGGTGACCTTGAACTCCTGATCCTCCTGCCTCCACTTCCAAGATGCTGGGATTATAGGTGTGCACTGCCTATGTTTTTCACTATGTTCACTTTTCATAAAATATTTCTTTTCAGATATTTTGAATGAAGTAGTGAATTGGATTCTATATGGGGTGTGTGTGTGTGTGTGTGTGTGTGTGTGTGTATGTGTGTGTGTTTGCTGTCTTTCCTATTTACAAATGGCCTGAATGGATCAGTGCCCATCACTGTCTGTCTTGTGATGAAAAACTTACTTTAATTGTGTAGAACATCTTAGAAACTGTGCAGTATTTCCACATCCTCCCATTCATGGTTTTCTTTTTTCTGGCTTCCCCTACAACCGCAATCATGTAACATCTCAGGGGCAAAATCCTACAGCCTTTTCCCACATTATCTTCTTGCTTTGTTTTTGATGCTGGGGCACCCAGGGCCCCAAAAATGCTAAGCATGTGCTATATCACTGACCTACATCATCTTTACTCACCCTAATGATAATTTAAGTACTTATATACTAGCAACTCCTAAATTTATATCTCTAGACTGGAATTTTCATCTGAACCCCAATCAGCTGTCTCTGCCTCTCATGTCAGCACAGTAACTTGGATGCCTAATAGATGTGTCCATTTCCAACCCCTTCCCTTAACAACCTTCTTTTTCTAATAATTTTCTCTGTTTAAATGATTAAAATTCCATTCTTCCAGTCTTTCAGAGAAAAATCCTTAGAGTTATTTTACCAATTTTTTTCCTCACATGTTCAGCAAATCACATTAACCACTTTCTTTAAAAGTATACCATTTAGCTCTCTGCTTCCCTGGGCCAACCTGACCCATAGGCCTCTCTCCAGGGTAAGTCGATACGCCCTTGGTACCGTGACTCCCCCAGCCTCATTCACCCTCCCATCTCCCCCACCCATCTCTCCTCCTAGCCTGGGTCTTGTCCCATTCCTTGTCTTGGTGCCCCAGACACTGGGGGAAACACCACTGCTTCCTGATCCTTTGCATCCAGACCAACCCAGTTCCTTCTCTGGTCCCCAAGAGCCCTCTGGGCCTGGCCCTGACACCACCTCCCTCTGATTCCCTGGGTTGCACAACCCACCAGCCTCTTTACTGGATGCCAGGGCTGACCTTTCTGCTTCCTGATCCTTTGCATCCAGACCAACCCAGTTCCTCCCTGCAGTCCCCAGGAGACCTTGGGGCCTCTTTCTGCCCTCACCTCCCTTTGCATCTCTGGGTGATGCAGCCATCAGCTGCCCTAGACCAGCATCTTTCCCGGGCCCTGCTCCCAGGCTAGTCCAACTCCCAAATTCCTGAGGCCAAAGTCTTTCCTGGAGGGATCCAGACCTTCGGAGAAAGCCTGAGAGCATCTGATCCTCATCTGACTTGGGCCTCTGTGGGAACTCCTGAAGACAAAAGCAATCTGGCGACTCGAGAAACCAGCTTTTCATGCCCAAAAAGTAAACCACAAAGACACATAAAGTTAAAAGAATATCAGATGCCAAAATCACAGAGAAAAAATAACAACATGAAAAACCAAAATAACCCCACCAAATACCAATAGTACTCTAGAGGAATACAATGAGAACTCCCTACAGATAATGCAGGACATGGAACTCAAAAGAACAATTATAAACATGATAAAAGAATTCACTGAATTTAAAGAACATACAAAGAAATCAAAGAACTGAAGGAAGATAGGGATAAACTTCTGAATGAATTCAGAAAAGAGTTAGAAATATTGAAGAATACTCAGGCTGAAATAAAGAACAAAGTGAAACACTCCATAAGCCAATTAGAAATGACAGGAGAAAGCCTCACCAATAGGATGGATGAAATAGCAAACAGAATATCAAGACTGGAAGATTAAGTGGACAAACTAGACCACACAAGCAAAGGTTATAAAAAATTTAAGAAAGTACAAGAATGGAATATGCAGGAATTGTGTGACACCATAAAAAGACCAAACTTATGAATCATAGGCATATAGGAAGGAGAAGAATCCTAAGAAATGTCATGGGCCAGATTTTCAAAAGAATGAAAAGAAAATGAAAGAAAATTTCCCAAAATTAAAGAAAGACATGTCCATACACCCATACAAACACAAGAAGCATATAGAACACCAAATAGACAGGACTAGAAAAGAAACTTTCCACAGCACATCATAGTAAAAACACTACACATACAAAACAAAGAGACAATACTGAAAGCTGCAAAAGAGAAACAACAAGTCACATATAAAGGAAAACCCATTAGGATTACAGCTGACTTTTCAATGCAAACTATGAAAGCCACAAGAGCCTGGACCAAAGTATTCCCAGGTTTAAATGACCACATTAAATGACCAGATTACTATACCCAGACAAAATGTCTATTATAGTCAAAGGGGAAAGAAATTTTCCATGACACAAATAGGCTGAAGGAATTCATGTCCACAAAACCAGTACTTCAGAGAGTTCTGGAAGCAATACAAAGAGCTGAAGGAAAAAATGACTATACCCAAGGGGTTGTGCAAATAAATTCAACAAAGGTATAACTGTGGAAAAGTAGAGCTTTATCAAGACTATAAACAGAAATAAAAATGACAGGATTCAATACTCATCTTTCATCAATAACTATAAATATTAACTGACTGAACTCCCCAGTCAAAAGACATAGACTATGTGAATGGATTAAGAAACAAAACCCATCTTTTTGATGTCTGCAAGAAACTCATCTCACGTTCAATGACAGGCACTATCTTAAGGTGAAAGGATGGAAAATATATACCAAGCAAATGGTACGAAGAAAAAAGCAGGCATTGCAATTCCAATATCTGACAAAACAGAATTTAAACTAAAACCAACCAGAAGAGATAAAGAGGACCACATCATTCTGATCAAAGGAACAATAAACCAAGAAGATATTACAATCATGAACATATGTTCACCAAACTCTGGTGCACCCAACTTCATAAAAACAATACTATAGGACTTTAAGACCCAGATTAATCCCAACTCATTAATAGTAGGTGACTTCAATACCTCACTGTCTCCATTAGATAGTTCAACAGAGCAGAGAGTTAACAGAGAGACAACTGAATCAAACGATACCATATATCAAATGGACCTAACAGACATCTACAGAGTATTCCACCCAAGCACCAAAGGAAATATTTTCTACTCAGCACCCCATGGAACCTTCTCCAAAATCGACGATATACTGGGGCACAAAACAAACTTCAACAAATACAAAAAGATTGAAATAATTCCATGCATTCAATAAATTCACAATGCAGTAAAGATTACAATCAACACCAGAAGAAGCCTTAGTCACCACATGAACACATGGAGATTAAATGACACACTCCTGAATGATGAATGGGTCAAAAGAGAAATTAAGAAAGAAATAAAAGTATTCCTCGAACTAAATGAAAAAGACAATACAACACAACAAAATCTCTGGGACACCCTGAAAGCAGTCCTTTGAGGGAAGTTTAAAGCTTTAAGTGCCTACATCAAAAAATCAGAAAGAACACAAATAAATGCCTTAACATTGCAACTCAAGACACTTGAAAAGCAACAACATATGAAACCCAAATAGAGCAGACAAGAAGAAATAAGAAAAATCCGGGCAGAAATTAATGAAATCGAAACAAAGAAAACAATACAAAGAATCAATGAATCCAAGAGCTGGTTCTTTGAAAAGATAAACAAGTTTGACAGACGGCTAGCTCAGTTAAACAAAATAAAGAAAGAGCACCTCCAAATCAACAAAATCAGATATGAAAGGCGAAACATCACAACAGACACAAAAATGATCCAGAACATTATAAGGATATACTCTAAAAACATATAAGCTACCAAATTTGAAAACCTAAAAGAAATGGACAGGTATTTAAAAGCATGGGAACCACCAAAACTAAACCAAGGAAAGAACAACAACTTAAACAAACCCATAACACATAAGGAAATTGAAACAGTAATACAAAGCTTCCCAACTAAAAGAATCCCAGGCC
>NW_008332644.1:3192131-3192378 GCF_000622305.1 Nannospalax galili | reverse complement strand
AAAAACCTACAAGATACAGGTGTAGGAAAGGATTTTCTAAACTGGACATCAATTGCTTAGGAAACAAAGGCAAGAATTAACTAATGAGACCTCATTAAACTAAAAAGCTTCTGTACATCAAAGGAGGCAACCAGGGAAGCAAACAGTAAACACACAGAATGGTAGAAACCTTCACCAGCAACATATCTGACAGAGGTTTAATATCCAGAATATATAACGAACTCAAAAAACAGAGAATCAAGACAAG
>NW_008332644.1:3191248-3192057 GCF_000622305.1 Nannospalax galili | reverse complement strand
GCAAATCAAAACTACCTCAAGGTTTCATCTAACCCCAGTCAAAATGGCTAAGATCAGTAGAACAAATGACACCAAATGCTGGTAAGGATGCAAGGAAAGAGGAAACCTCATGCACTGCTGGTAAGATTGTAAACTGGTGCAACCACTGGGGAAATTGGTGTGGAGGACTCTTAAAAACTGAAAATAAATCTGCCATATGATCCATGAGACCAACATGCTACTACAGAGATACTTGCTCAACCATGCTTGTTGCTGCTCTTTTCACAATAGCTAAGAAATGTAAACAACCTAAATGTTCCTCGAATGATGAATAGATAATGAAAATGTGCTGAATTTGTACAGTGGAGTTTAACAGTGAACAAAAATGAAATCATGAAATTTGCAGGTAAATGGATGGAACTAGAAACTGTTATACTAAGTGAAGTAACACAGACTCAGAAAAAAATATACATATGTTCTCCCTTATATGTGGATCCTAACACCAAATCCTGACAAGCAAGTATGTATCCAGACATAACTACAGGAAGCAGGATAATGGAAAGGAACCAGGGAGGTAAAGGAAAAGAAAGAACCTAAAGAGAAGAGCAGTATGAAACAGGCATTAATAAGGGAGATGTGGATAAAAATTGGGTTAGTTTAAGGGAGGGGGGTAGGGAAGGGTACACCTAGAACCTAGGGTTAAAGGGAAAGGAGCTCCAGAGAGGTAGGACCGTATGTGAAGGGTATTATTAAGGGAGAAAGGGGAAAAATGGGGGCACCTTAATTGGGGAAACCATGATGGAGGGGTTAGACAATGTGAGAGATAAATA
>NW_008332644.1:3167361-3191040 GCF_000622305.1 Nannospalax galili | reverse complement strand
ATAATTTGGTCAGAGGGACATAAAGGACAGTTTTTGCTCCTTGCCCTTGTACGTCAACTAGTTACAGGGGACTATGAACATCTCCCAAAATGTCCTGTAATTGTGGTGGGTCACCTGTCCTCTTGATCAAGGAAGCCAAGGAGACCCCACCAGATGGACTTGAATCAGTGTCAAATCTACAAAGAGGGGGGTCAACACAGAGGAGTCATTTCCTCCAAGCAAAGCCCACCATGGTTGAGCAGGACCTTTGACTTTTCTTCACATAGGCAAAACTGTAACAGAAAGGAGCCAGGGGCTTCTCCCAAGCCCATGTGACTCCTGAGGAACAGATTCTCAAATGACCTTAAGAGTAAAAATAAATTGGTTTTTCAGGGCCAACTCTATGGCCTTAAACACCCAAAAGGAAAGTATGACCAAAGATTAAAGGGGCCAATGTAATTTTTTAAGAGTTCGTATGTATAGCTTCATAACAAGAAACAAAGCCAGATAGGGATACCTTCTTTTGAGTTGTTGGCCAGGGTGGCCAAAGGGACTCCCAGATAGTAACCCAGCACAGAACTGGGAAACAGCAGACCCCAATCTTATCTAAAGGAATATTGACAACTGATTGTTGCTAGATGAGGAACAGCTGACTTTCCTAAAATAAAGACCCCTAGATAGGCTGACTAGATTCACCAGGAGGGCAAGTAGTGGGGAACAGCTGGGGGTGCCCACAACACAATGAACATTAGCAGGGATAACAGAGTATAAGGGCTCGAGTCAGGGGAGGGAGGCTATGGGAGGGTGACATCTGGGAAATGAGTGTATAGTTGAATAAGATGGTTTGTGATGTTCTGTGTGATATATACAGAAAAAAAATCAGCAAATTAAAAACAATGTATTATATTTGAGGAGGAAGCATAAAAATTTATGTCATGTTAATTAGTAGAGGTGATAAACATTACCACTGAAATATACCCAATGACTTTATAGACATACACAGGAACCAAGGATCCAAGTGCAACTGATTATGACTAGTAATAATGAGATACATACAGATTAGATGCACATGTGCCACCATCTCAGTATTAGTAGCAAAAAAAATGAGTCTTTCTGTAAGAAACAGCATATTTTAAAATGAAATGGAGATCTTTTATAAAGGTTAAACACTCAATTTTATGTCTTACTGGACTTTTACTGAGTTCAATATTGTATAACTGTATTAATTCAACTGTGAACCTAAAAATTTCCAGCCACTTTTGAAAGAGTTCTATTCTTGCTCTGGAGTATGTTACTGAATATGCTAAAGCTGTAGTGAAATGCTTCTTCTAATCACATGGTTATTATATTTTAAAAAATTAAAAAAATAATAATTCTTCAAAGCATAAAAATTTGCTCCTTAATAATTAGTAGATGTGAAAAACAGTACCATTGAAATCTACCTGATGACTTTACATTCATGATCAGATGCCAAGGAGCTCAGAAAGTAGCTGACTATGACTAGTAATAATCAGATATATAGAGATCAGACACGCATCTGCAAACATCTTAGTGTCAGTTGTATTAAAAATGAATTTTTTGTATGAAAATGTGTATTTTTTTTATTTAAGTATATTATTTATTCCAGGTGTGGTGGTGCATGCTTTTAATCCCAGCACCTGGGAGGCAGAGGCCAGTGGATCTCTGTGAGTTCAAAGCCAACCTGATCTACATAGTGAGTTCCAGGCCAGCTGGGGTTATAGGGATACCCTGTCTCAAAAAGACCCCCCAAAAGTGTATTATTTATTATTATTTTCTGTGTATTGAGTGTATTGCCTATGTTATGGAAGTGGACCCATGTCATGCAATGCACAGAGGTCAGAAGATGGCATTTGATTCCATGGAACTGGAGCTAAGGATGCTTGTTAGCCTCCATGTGGGCACTGGGAATCAAACCCAGGTCCTCTGCAAGAGCAGTTAGTGCTCTTAACAGCTGAGCCATCTCTCCAGCCCCACTATTTTTATTTTGTGTGTATGTGTGTATTGCCTGCATGTAGGTAAGTGAACCTATGTCGTGCAATGCCCACTGAGGTCAGCAGAGCCTGTTGGATCCCCTGGGACTGGAGTTAAGGACAGTTGTTAGCTGCCATGTGGGTGCTTGGATTTGAACCCGGGTCTTCTGCAAGAACAACCAGTGTTCTTAACCACTGAGCCATCTCTCCAGCCCCAAAAAAGTATGCCATTTTTTTTAACCTCTTGTACTTCTAATCCCATGCTCCATATGACTATTATCTCTTGCCTAAACTGTTGCAATTAGTTCCTAACTTCTCTGGTCCCTCTGTACTTTCTTCCTTATGCAGCAGCGAGAAGGACTCTCTTGACAAACCTTAAGACCATGGTGTTCTTTAGGAGCTGTCCAAAGGCTTTTCCATTTCTCTGAGTGAAGCTGAAGCCTTAGGATAGACAACCTGGCCCTATCTGACCTGAGTTCTGCAATCTCTGTAACATCGTTTCTTGCTGTGTGGAATGTTCTGACCTCCTCTGACACTCAGTCGGACTGGTCTTGCGGTTCCTTTGTAGATCCAGTGTGCTCCTTCCCTGGGGCTGTCCTTACTTGCCCCTTCCTAGATCGGCTACTTTTTAGGCATCCACATGGCTCTTTCCCTTGTGTCTTTCAAGTAGTTTCTCCACTGCCATGTGTTTCCAATATGTATTCTCCAATTATACTACTTAGCGTTTTGTTCATGCTCTGCTCCGTGACTAGTGCTGTAATGTTCCATCTGTCTTCCAATTGGCTAGTTCCTTCAAGGGGCGGGGCCTGCCGAGGAGTGTGGCCTACTGGGTGTGTTGGGGGGGGGGCTACTGGGAGCCATCTTGCGATAGAAGCCACCAGCTTCGCAGAGTAGCTCAAGGACAGAATGGCCCGACAGTCATGGACCTGGGGCAATATCGCTGGCCCCTGAGGCGTGAACAAATGCTTGCGTGATTATGGACTTGAGCCGAGTCACCAGAGATGCGGGGCTAGGCACTAGGTACTCATTCCTCTGTTACTACCCTCTCCCCCCTCCCCAACGATAATAATAAATGCACATCATGATATGTTATATGGTTTGCTTGATAGCTCAAGAGACCCAGAGGGAATTCAGATGACACCATCTTTCCTGCAACTGTACGATCTCATAAAACATAATATAATGTACTCATTTATTTTACTTAGCATTTTTTTCTCCCCATATTAGAATGTAACTTCTTCAAGGACAGAGTCCCCCTGACCCCTGATTATTACCAATGTTGCAATCCATGCATAATATGCAGGCTCTCAATAAATGCTTATCAAGTGGATGAATGGATATGGCAAGATAAATGCTAATAAATTCTAAAAATAAATATGCTTAATTTTACAGATTTTTTTTTTTTTTAAATCTCAAATCATCATTCTTCCATGAGGCTGTCATGGGGAAGAAAGGAGAAAATAAAAGTATCTCCAACGTCTTATCTTATTGATAGAGATCAGAAATTAAACAATTAAATAGGCTTAGAATAAATAAAAATGCATCTCTTCTTATTGGATTGAAAGACAATAAATATAAAATTCTAGTTACCATAAAGAAAATGAATTTCATGCAATTCTAAATAACAGCCCCAAAAGAACTGTAAAGGGTCAGAATATTGGAGAGTTAGATAATTTTAAATTAGTGTAGAGTTGATGCTCAACCCCCAGAATAGGAGGGTTACTCTATAAATGCAAATGCAGACTGGAGAGATGGCTGGGTGGGTAAGGATTCTTGTCACCAAGCCTGACTACCTGAGTTCTATTCTTGTGTGGGGAGAGCCAACTCCTGTGAGTTGGCCTCTTGGCTCTACACACAAACATGCAGTAAAATAAAATAATGTTAAAAGAATAAACTATCAAAAGCTATTGACCTAGAAATACACAAACATATTCAACAGAACAGAGTCTAAAAATATATCTCATTATACATGAGATTAAATAAGTGCAAAAATGATAGGCATGTCTAATTTGGTGAGAACTGGCTATTAAAATGGAAAAAGATTAAAGTGTATTCCTATTTTTATCCCTGTACCAAACTATCAAAGAAGGCATTTCAATTTCTTTGGGTTGAAATGTAATGGAAAAATACCAGTATTTTGCATGAAAATTTAGTTGACTGGGAGTCTAGGCTTAGAGAGAACTACTACAGAAAGACTAGGCACTATTGAAAAACAAATAGCAAGCAAACAGAAAACAAGGATACTCTGATTTCAGATTAGAAGCCACATCTGGCTCTCACCTGAGTGTTCTGTGCACCACCTGCGAGCCCTGCTCCCACCTGGCCATTGGTGTATCCTGGCCTTCGACTCCTGTCCAGCAGCAAAGCAAGCTGCATGTCCAGTGAAGCTGTCCCTGCACCCACCACCACTTCTCACTACAAGATGGAGATGTCAGACCTCTTCATTTGAGACGAGCTGGAGCAGGTCTGCAGGCTCTGGGGCTGGGGCCCTCCTCCCTAAGAAGATGTCCATGCCTGAGCTGCTTGATGGTGAGCCTCACCTCTCCCCCGACCTGGTGCCTGAAGAAGCCCTCTCCACCCCCTGTGGCCGCAGAGCCAGTAGACCCTGTGGATGCTGCTGACCCAGAGCCCCTCCAGTTGCTAGCCCTGGACGTAAAACACCCAGATCTGTAGACTATGGCTGCTGCCTACAGACCTTTGGTTGGAGGGATTCATAACTTTCATGGACCATAAGAAACTAGACTGTTAGATCCTCCTAGGCCTCAGCCCCAGTCAGGTCTCAGAATCCAAGGAGTTGAAGACTCTGAACTGCCTAGTATGCAGCAAACAGTTCCTGAGGGCTGGGAAGCTGCTGCACCATGTCCAGGGGAACTGTGGCTTAATTGGAGGCCCTAGAGGCCCCACTGCTGGGTCTCACCAAAGTGGCTATGGCTTGTGTTGGCAGTGGTGGGACCAGGCAGGATAAGGCTCCTGGTGTGGGCAACATAACCAGGCCTCAGAACCCCACTTGCCTCATAAGAAGACTCTCAATTCCCTCAGTACCTTCAAGGTCCACATACACTCAGACACAGGCTACTGGCCCTAAACCTACCAACTAGGGCTTTTGGCAGCTGGGCCCAAACAGGCTCAGATGTTGATGATTGGGGAACTGTTGCCAAAGTACAAAGAACTGACTTTACAATGAGCAAGAAGACGACAACAAGATTTCCAAGTCCGTGGTCTAGAGCCATGGGCAGGAGGGCAGCTGAGAGTTTTGCTGGGAGCAACCCCATGATGCACTGGGGCTTGCACACCAGTGAGTCCTACTCCTGGGCCAGTATCTCTCTTCAGCAAGCTTTGAAATGGCCAAGGCAGTATGCATGGTCTGGGGCTTGGCAGCATTCTCTAAGAGTTCTGGTGCTTCTGTGTGCCTCTCAGCCTGGACAAACACCCATGGCAGAGGCATTCCCATGTGACTGAGTCCAACAGGCTGTACACAATTCTGTCATCTCTTTGTCCTTGATTTTGTATGAGTAAACCATCTGCCCCTATTTTTTTTTAAAAAAAGGCACATTTGTGAGATCATGAGATTGAATGGAAGAAAGTCACAATGAGAAGACTACCGATAAACCCCTGAGGATGTAGGGCAGTGGTAGACCCAGTTGTCTGACCAGCATGCATGAGGTCCCAAGTTCAATCTCTGATAGCAGATGGTAGCTGGTGTTCCCAGTCACATCAAGCTGCTTGTGCCTAACTGGGTCCCACCAAGGGAAATATGTTCAAATACTCTGAGCACTGGTCACTGCAAGAGCTACTCATGGGTATCCACTGGAAACCCATGGGAATTAAGCATGCCTGGAGAGGAGAATTTAACACAGAGAACTGTGAACACATCAGA
The DNA here is from genome assembly GCF_000622305.1 of Nannospalax galili. Classification (NCBI taxonomy): domain Eukaryota; kingdom Metazoa; phylum Chordata; class Mammalia; order Rodentia; family Spalacidae; genus Nannospalax; species Nannospalax galili. The sequence continues at coordinate 3,185,193 of NW_008332644.1, read as the reverse complement.
AAAGAGATATAGAAGTCTAGGTTAAGACATCTGCAATGGCCACCATTCAACCACACCCATTGTTGCCTGGGATGGGGGTAGGGATTGGGACTCTGAATTTGAAATGTGGCACAGGATCCTGATGGGAGCAACAGACCCCAAACAGCTCAGATGGTAGAGAGAGCAGCAAAAGTGTTGTGAAGGAATCTGAGGCTGACATTCGCAGTATTCCTGCCCTCCATCCAACCGTAACAGGATAATCTATATATGGATCAGAGATTGGGATCCTAGGAGCTATGGCAGAACTTGCTGCAGTATTTTCACCGGAAAAAATGGCAAACACAGATAGGTGGACTCTTCACACTCCCTTAAACCCTTAATCAGGAAGCAAAGAGAAATGAAAGCTTGTGCTCAACACTCTGTACTCAGAGTAAGCTCTGTGCAGACCAATGGACCCTTAAAGCACCAGAGACATGGTTGTAATGTCTGACTAACGTTAGCTTAAGAAAGGTTTATGTTAACTCGGTGTTAGAGGGTACAGCTCATTGGGGGAGGGAAGGCATGGTGGCAAGAGCTTGGGGTGGCTGGCCACACTGCATAGAGTCAGAAAGCAGAAAGAAATGAAAGCTTGTGCACTCTTCCTCCTTTATATTCAGCCTGGGACCCCAGCCTCTGGAGTTATACCATCCACATAGGATGGTTCTTCACCTCAACTAACCTAATCTGACCATCCTTCATGTGCATGCCCCAATGCTTGTCTCCCAGGTCATTCTAGATCCTGTCACATTGACAATCAATATTAACCATCATAGGTCCACACCTTGTCACATTGACACCCAAACATACCCATTGTTGTGGGCTTCTCAAAGAAGAATGTCAGTTCATTAAAACAGTTTTAGTTTTCTTTGATAATTTCATACAGAATATACAGAATTTGGGATCATCTTCATATATCCCCAGACCTTTCTCCTTCTACTTTGACTTTATTGGTTTCTGACCTAGTTTCTCTCCTCTATCCTGGCTATGTGCTAAGGATTATAGGTTTTATTGTGGATGCTTCTTAGCCAGTACGTTTGGTCCCTCTTCAGAATGTAGGGACATGTTTCTACAGTACTTATTTTGTTGTTCAACTTGTTCTAGCTTTGACCATTGGGAGTTCTGTTAATCAGCTGCTGTGTTTCTTTGGCATATGCCCATTATCACGAGGCCCCATCTCTAACTAAGGGCAGTTAATGGGTGTTGGGGGAAAAGGTATCACTTTCTTTAATGGTGAAGCCACTGATAAATTGCTCACATTCCAGCAAATAACACCAAATTCATTATCATGTGAGCAACCATAATTAAACTCAGTAGGTAAGGAAAAAAGACATCAGTGTAAAAGGTCTCTTTTTTAAATACATATCCTTGTTTTCTAGAATGGAACATTCTATTGCCTCATCTTGCATATCTGTCACAACCCTAGAATCAGACATTTCTCTCAGGAGTGCCAGCTCTTTTCCTTGAGAATAGGGTCAGAAACCAAGATCCTGGGACTGGGTATATTTACTGCTACTGAGAACTAATTCTATTTTTTAAAAATTACTTTCATTTTATGTGTATGAGCATATTGCCTGCATGTATGTGAATGCACCCATGTCATGCAATGCTGCAGATGTCAGAAGAGAGCTGCAGATTCCCCTGGAACTGGAGTTAAGGATGGTTCATAGCCGCTATGTGGGTGCGGGAAATTGAACCCAGGTCCTCTGCAAGAGCGGTCAGTGCTCTTAACTGCTGAGCCATCTCTCCAGCCCTTAGTTCTATTTTTAAATACTATAATTTTCATGTTATCAAAATAGTATACAGTTAGGTCTGGGACTTCATGCTTCCTCACCCATCCATACTGGAGTTTTGTCTGACTTGTCACTAGTGCTGTGGGTTCATATGTGGTATAGCCATGCCACATTATAGTTAACACCCAAATGAAACAGCCTGACTCAACTTTAGTTTTAAGAATGGGGCAGAACTCAGAGGACACCCATTCCCCCAATGTCTCTTTGACCTATGCCCTGGAACTGTGCTCTTGAGTCAGGCCTTACCAACACTTTTATTCAGAACTGTTTCTCCAGTTTGGGTAACTGTAAACTTGATTTCACACTTATCAGACAATCCTGTCTTTTCATCCTTAGTTCTAGAACTAAGCTCATACACACAATGTCAAGTGTTCTTTCCCAATCTTTATCATTTTCAATAAGGATGCTTTTCAGTGCTTTGATATGTTAATTCTCAAGCACACCCATACTCATTCATTATCTTTAGGTAATGGAGTAGTAAATTAGGCAAGATCAGGTGCCCAGGCCACAAGAGCATATGGTTCAGTGAGCTTACCAGGATTAATTAAAAATCACTAGTGCAGATTCTGTCCATTTTATAAAACTCGTTCCTATGCTCATATGTCTAGCTAAGGATCTATTGGCAATTGATAGGTTTTGGGAGAATAGTCAGTTTTACTAGTGTGTCACCTGGTAGGTTGATCAAACTTCAAGGGATAGACCCACACCCAAGAACAGTTTTGGAAACACAGATTAGACTTTTAAAAAGATAAATAGTAATAGAGGACATGAACTTGGTAGGAGGAATAATAGGCAGACAGGGGTAGGTTTTAGAATATGATCAAAATACACTGTATCAAATTCTCAAATTAATAAACATTTTTTGAAAGAATACACAGTATCAGTTATGGGCTATATATGTGAGTCTATGTGGGTCATAAATTTGAAGGACATGGCACCCAGAGAACATAATTTGAGAACAGTCTTAGGTTTTAAAGATCGAAGAAAATGGGTTGAAATGGTCAGTCATTGGTAGATCACTTGCCTAGCCTGAGCAAGGGACTTGGTTTGATTTCCAGTACTATCAAAAACAATGGAACAAAGACCTTCAAGGCAGTTCAGATAGATTCTTCTGGATTGGGGTGTTGAGTTTCCTGAGACTGGAAGGACATAGAGATGATTGCTTCCATGAACATGGAGTCCCACACCCTACTTGTATGCAGCACTCAAAGGTGGCAGGACCTCGAGTGAGCACCTTGATAGGCATTCTATCAAGTGCATGGACCTTGGGTACATTAGGAAAAGTTCCACACAGGAGAGTTTGGGGAGACAGAATGATAGAACACGAGCCATTTTTCAAATGATCCACATGGTTTGGGAAGGACAATGGTCCAAGAAGGAAGGCTTTCTTCCATATGATCCGGAGTCCTTAAGTCCATATGATTTTCTGTATGTTCATCCCAAACAGCAATATTTTATATATTTATTTCTAAAAAGCAAAAACCAAGATGGACATGGTTGTGCATTCCTTTAATCCCAGCACTCAGCAGATATTTGTGAGGTCGAAGATAGCCTGGTTTCCATAGCAAGTTCTGGGCTAGCTTGGGCTACAGGGAGACCCTGTCTCAAAATGACAAAAATAAATAAATAAAAGTCAGTGTTTAGAAATATGTCTATGGCTAGGCGTGATGGTACACATCTTTAATCCCAGCACTCAGGAGGCAGAGGCAGGTGGATCTCTGTGAGTTCAAGGTCAGCCTGGTCTACACAGTGAGTTCCAGGCCAGCTGGGGCTTCAGGAAGACCCTGTCTCAAAAAGACCAAAAAGAAAAAAAAAAGAAATATATCTATGTACTTTGGTCTTAATTTCATGTTTCTTTTTTTCTAGGTGCCTTTGTTGAAAATTTGGTTAACAAACATCTACACAAGTTGGAAGTGATTGCAAGAGCAATTTCCTAGGTGACTAGGAAAAGGTTAGGATTTGAAATAACAAGAAAAATTGAAATTTAGTAGAATAATGTTCTGGTTACTATTGCTGCATAAGAAATTACTCCAAAATGTCCTGGTTCACAACACCCTTATTGCTCATGATTTTGTGGGCAGATTCTTCAGTAGGCTCTGGTAGGCACTGATATCTCACAGACTTGCTAACACAAGTCATGAGGCTGCAGTCATTTGCAGTTCAGTCCCATTTGTCTTGGCAGTTGATGTTACCTGGGAGCTGTCAGAGTTCTTACATGGGTGCTCTTCAGCATGGTGGTCTCAGGGTAAGTGAATCTCTAATGGGATAGTGGCTTCATCCAGCATTTCAAGAGGACGAGGTTAAAAAAAAAAAAAAGAACAAGAACTCAGAATATAATTTTGTTCTACTCTTTTGTTCTAGATGGACATAAATCCACCTTGATCCAAACAAAGAGGACATAGCCCTCACCTTGAGATGTGAATAGTGTCATGTTCATTTAGGAAACAGGTTTTAAAACCGCCACAAGCAATAAAGTACTTCAATTTTAAATACATTTTTAAACCTTGTATATGTGTATCTGCCTAATAGTTGGATTGTGATTTCAAATGGAACTTTTTTTGGCTTTCCCATCTCTTCGAAGCATGAGCTAATGTTCAGGATTGAGTCTTGGATGAGAGAAATCTTGGGGGTGGGCACAAAACATGGCTGTGCATGAGATGGTTAAGTACATAGGTCTGGGTATTAGTTAGTTCTGAGTTTCTACTCTGCCACTTACTGGCTAAATGACCACAAGAATGCTACTTAATTTTATAAATTTGCATTATCTCATGAGTAAAATGAAGACAATAGTAGCGTCTATTCATTAATTTATTCATACGACTATTGGGCATTTGCCATGAACCAAATTTACAGAGTTCAAGTGAGAATAATGCATGAGAATACTTCTCACAATGCCTGGGACATGGTTAGAACTTAATAACCATATAACTGTTATTACGAGCAGCAGTAGTAATAGTATAATAATAATATTTTGCTAATGCAGTGTAATGTAGATAAAGACATAAATGAACCCACATTCAGCCCGAGTCTCACCTAGTAGAGCAAAGGCATGGACATAATGGTAAATGTGAACTGTGGAGAGGCTTTCAGGGCAGTTTCCAGGAAAGGAGAAACATTGGGTAGTGTCAAGCAACAATCCAAACTGTAGCTTCTCTAGGAAGAGAGAAATGGTTCTATCAGGAGAGTATGGGACCACCCACCACCCCATGAGAATGAGGCCGTATACCAGGAAATGTGTGCATTGGCAGTGCGAGCTGAATGATGCCCCCTCAAAATTTATACTTTGAGGTCATAATTCACAGTACTATATTTACAGATAAAGCATTTAAAGTAAAAATGAGGCTGTTAGGGGTGACCCTAACCCTAACTCAGTCTGACGGATAGTCTTATAAACAGGAAATTGGGCGCAGAGGTGTGTATGCACACAGAAGGCCCTGTAAAGATGTACTATAAGAACAGTTTGCTACATGCCAGTGAGGGAGAAACCAATCTTGACAACATTTTGACTTGGATTTTAAAAATCTAGAACCGTGAATTAAAAAGTTGCTAGGTGTTTACGTCAACCAGTCTATGTATAGTGTTTCGCTGTTTTAGTCCTAGCAAGCTACTACACCCATTAGACTGGGACATAAGGCCCAAGTAAAGACAGGGAAAGTGGGAATTAAAATTATGGGACTTGGAGGCAATGTCCACCAGAGCAAGACTTGTGATGCGGAGATCATAGTGTCCTGGGTTTAACCATGTCAGGGGTGAATAAGGGAACAGCACAGCTCCTCCAAGGTTGTGAATATGACTGGAGATGTGGACTGTAAAAGTTGTTGTTTGGGACTGAGAGCCTGCTTTGGGGCCTCTATGAAAGGCTGGGGAACTAGAGGCCCCTGAGATATGCTGGTGGAGGAAGTGGGTCATTGGCGATTTAATTGAGTGTGACCTTAGGCTGATCATAATTTGGCTTATTTTAAGGGCTGTGATTTTTCTTTGGATCAAATGTGTGATTTTCACTCAACATTTTAGCATCTGCTGTGGGTTCCCAGCTAGCCATCCGCTTGCACACTTTCAATAGCACCACAACTGTTTCCATGGCTAGCAGATGATCTGAGCTGCAAGGTGTAACAGAAGACTGAGACTCAGTACAACATGGACCTGGAGCAGATTCTGATCCAGTGGATCAGAGCCCATTGCTACATGAATGTGGGCCTCAATCTAGACATGAAAAATCCAAGACCTGGCCCCATGACAGCATGGTGCTGTGTGAAACTACTAATGGGATGTATCTGAAAAGACAGGCCCCAGCCAGGAGGATCCAGGCCTCCACCATGACCAGCAGGTAGATGGAACAGATCTTTCGGTTCTGTGGGAAACACTTTGATACCAATACCACCAACACATAATCCGTGTGTCTCTGGGAGGAAAGAACATGGCATGTGTGAGTGTACGATGAAGATGGTGAGCTCATGGTAGCCAGGAATGATGGGCTTTCTCAGGAATCCTAACAACTTTCCTAAGAAATCCATGGAGTACTGTTGGAACTTCTTGGAGGACCAGTTGGAAGAAAACAAGAACATGATTGAATTACATATGCTCACCAGCTACAGACATCTCAGGCAGGTGTGACTGGCTATTCTGGTCTTATTTCTGATCCTACCCAGTCTCCACTCTGGTCTCCCATGAATAGCTAATATATACATATATACATGTATTTTAACTGTGATGTTCTTTGAGAGCCCCTAGAGCTCTCAATCTCCCCACTTCCAGGGTGGGGGTCCAACCTGTCCTGTCACCTGTGACGGTGTCTGATGGCAGTGTCTATTGTTACTCTTAGGAACACATCGCTTCCCCTATCAAAACTGCACCAACGTTCCTTCTGGATCCAGAGCCTCCCTACTGCTAGCGTGCATTTCCTTTGGGTCTCTCCTGACCTTGAGCTCTGTGCTCTCAGGTCATTTTTTTGGCTGGGAGTCAGGGTTGCTTCCCTATGGTCTGACGCCATCCTGGCCCTCCTTCTATAGGCATGCTTCCTCCACAGCTGTGGCCTCTGGTACTAATTTTATAGGGAGGGGTTTGTGGTGGCTGCAGCCCTAGCTACAGCTGGGAAAGGCCCTTTTGATTTCTCATTTTCCGTTTCCCTGGATGTAACCAAGGGGTAGGTCTGAAGAGACTGAGGTGGGAGACCAGCCATCAGGATCTGGGATTTGAGAAATATAAGTTCACTGTTTAAATATAAAGTCTTAGTCTTTTTTTGGGAAAAAAATGTAATCTTAAACTGTGAAGGCATGTTTATGTATAAAATTGTATGGGAATCAGGAATATATCTTAGTTATGTCCATTTTGTCATAAGATGATCTGACCAGTTTTAGTGCATTTACTCATATTTCTATGTTTCTCATTTTTCTTAGTCTATCAGACTATGTTTATAGAACATGATAGAGTTGTAAATTTTAAAAGAAAAAAGTTAAAGCACAGTTGTAGTTATTATTATGATTTTCTGTGGTACTGGGAATTGAACCCAGGAACTTATGAATGCTAAACAAGTGTTCTAACATTGAACTATATTCCTATTTATTATACTTTGTAGATTGACTATTAAGTAAAATTAGTTAATGTCAAAGTTTCTTAACATTACGTCCTAGCACTCGAGAGGCAGAGACAGGTGGATCCCTGTGAGTTTGAGGCCAACCAGTGCTGCATAATGAGTCCTTGTCTCAAAAAAGAACAAAAGGGTCTGGGCGTGGTAGTGCACGCCTTTAAGTCCAGCACTTGGGAGGCAGAGGCAGGTGGATCTCTGTGAGTTCGAGACCAACCTGGTATACATAGTGAGTTTAAGGTCATCTAGTGATAGGGGAGACTCTGTCTCAAAAAAATCATGAAAAAAAAAAAAAAAAAAAAAAAGAAACTGCAAAAAAAGTTGTTTAACATTAGAAAATTTACCCAGTAAAGAAATGCTCCAAGTATATTTCATCCCTAAATGTGTTCAATATACTCTTATATGCTGTATTTTATATATAACTTTATCCCTTAAATCAACTTTCCTAGTGTTCTGAGTAGATTAGAGGGCCACAAAGAAACATACATAGTGTGATAACATCATGGCTAGTAGAGGGCTTCAATGAATTATATGACAAGTGCAGATTTTTTAATGTTTTCTATTTAATTTTTGCAATTTGTATTCAATATAATCTAGATGCACTCCCTTATCACCACCTGCCCTTACTCCTTACTGCCCCTGCCCAATTTATTGTACTCTCATATATATGTGTGTATATACATACATGTATGTATATATACATACATACAATAAGGCCCATAGACTTTGGTTTGTGTTTCCAAATGTCCTTCAGCGTGGGCCCATTCATTGGAGCATGGTTAACCTACCAAGAGTCTCATGCTTGAAAGAGATTGTCTCTGCCCCTCTCAGCATCCATCAGTTGCCACAATTTCCTTAGGTGGGGTTGGAGCTTCTTACCCACTTCCTCGTGTCTATGCTGGGAGTTTTTCAGGTGTGAGCTTGCATGGGACTTGGGCATGCTGTCACCATTGCTGTGAATTCGTATGAGTAACTGACCAGCTATCTGGAAAACTCTGTTTTCCTTGTGGTCATTTGCCATCTCTGGTTCTTACAATCTTTCTGTCCCCTCTTCTGCAATCATCTTTGAGCCTTGGGAGAAGTTTGATACAGGCATCTTATTTAAAAATAAGCATCTTCAGCCTCTTTCTTTTTACACATTGGACAGTTGTGGGTTTCTGTGTTAATCACCATCTGCTGCATAAGGAAACTTCTCTGGTGAGAGTTGAGAGTTGCATTCATCTATGGATATGACAATAAATAATTAAGCATTAGTTTAATATGATAACTATTTAGTATAAAACTGCTATTAAGTTCTCCCCTATGTCCTGGGACCTGTCTAGTCTCAGGTTCCTAAACCTAATTTGCATGACAATTATGGCCTCCATCCTAGGAAGTAGACCCTAAATCCAAGTAAAGAGTTGGTAACTTTCATATTTGTGCCACTATTGCATTAGTGAGCATATGTAGTTCACAGAATTCACCTCTGGATAAGGATGATGATTATTTTTTATTTCCAGTAGCTTGCACAGCATCTTCCTGCACTGTGAACACTATCCAATAGAGATGAGGCTCTGAAGTCAGCACCAGCTTGATTTCTTCTTGTTTGTTCTTCAGTGCATGTATGTAGTGTCTTCAACAATAATCTCTTACCATCTAGTTTTGGTGGGTAACCAAGAGCAAGGGCAATGGCCAGTATTGCTTGAGGGTCTATGGGATCTGTGGTCAACAACTTCTAGAGAGGGAGTCTACTCCTGGCATTAAGATTTTTTTGTTGTTGTTGTTTTGTTTTGGCCCTATGATGTCTAGAAAGGGCAGTGTCCCCGTTAGAAGATAACTCCTTTTAATCTCTTTTTATTATGTATATTTATATACTTTAAGAAGCTTCTATAGTAGTAGGTTTCCATATGGTTTGTTCTTAAGCCTTGAGTGTTACATATCCTTCCTACACTCCCTCCACTGCCCTGCCATCCCATTCCCCATCCCATTTAACCCTTCCTAGTCAATGTTCCCCTTTCCCTCTTCATTCATCACTCCCAGAAAGCTTCCTCCTACCCACCCACCCATGACTGTTTATTAGTTTCTTTACCTCTCTGAATTTTCAAGTTAAAATATGCATATTTAAGATTTCAAAGCTAGCAGCTAGCTCTGAGAGAGAGTGTGTGATGTTTGTCTTTCTGAGTCTGGGTTACCTCACTCAGGATAATTATTTCCAGCTCCATTCATTTACTTGTGAATTTCATAATTTCATTTCTTTGAAGAGCTGAATAATATTCCATTGTGCATATGTACCATACCTTCATTATTCATTCATCAGTTGCTGAACATCTAGATTGTTTCCAATTTCTGACTATTATGAAAAGGTGAGCAACAAACATGGATGAATAGGTATTTCTGTAGTAGGATATAGAGTCTTCTGGATATATGCCAAGAGTGGTATGGCCAGAACATACAATAGCTCAATTTCAAGTTTTTTGAGGAATCTCTGCATTGATTTCCATAGTGGATGCGCCAGTTTGCATTCCCACCAGCAGTGGATAAGAGTTCTCCTTTCTCCACATCCTCACAATCATTTGTAGTTGGTTGATTTTTTAATCTTTACCATTCTGAGCGGGGTAAGTTGAAATCTCAAAGTGGGTTTAATCTTCATTTCCCTGCTTGCTAAAGATGTTGAACATTTTTAAAGTATTTCTCAGTCACTTGTGTTTTATACTTAGAGAACTCACTTCTCAACTCACTGCTTCTCTTTTTATTGGATTGTTTCTCGGACCCTTAGATTTTTGAGTTCTTTGTATAATCTAGATACTAACCCTCTGTCAGAGGTACAGCTGGTAAAGATTTTTCCCATCCTGTAGGTTGCCTCTTCACTCAAATAATAGTATCCTTTCACATACAGAAGACAAGTGCAGATTCTAATAAGAGAAAAAAATATTGGTATTTTGATGGCAGGACAATTTCAGCCAAAGCATCTGAAACACAGGGTAAATGTGTTTAAAGCATTATGTTTTCATTGTTCAAGTATTTATTTATTTAAAATTTTATTTATTATTTTATTTTATGTGTATGCATGTATTGCCTACATGTAGGTAAGTGCACCCCTGTCATGCAATGCCCACGGGTCAGAAGAGAGGCTGTCAGATGCCCTGAAACTGGAGTTAGAGACACTATATTTTATTTATTATTTTATTTTATGTGTATGCATGTATTGCCTACATGTAGGTAAGTGCACCCCTGTCATGCAATGCCCACGGAGGTCAGAAGAGGCCATCGGATCCTCTGGGACTGGAGTTACAGACAGTTGTTAGCTGCCATGTGGGTGCTGGGATTTGAACTCCGGTCTTCTGCAAGAATAATCAGTGTTCTTAACTACTGAGCCTCTCTCCAGCCCCTTGTTCAAGTATTTATTTTTATTTTTGAGACAGAGTCTTGATGTGTAGCTCAGGCTGACCTTGAGCTCACAACAAGCTTCCTGCCTCAGCTTCCAGAGTACTGAGATTACAGGTGTACAACCATCACACCCAGCACTTTCTGGTTTTATTTTTGTTTTTGAGACAAGGTATCTTACTATAGTCCAACCTTGCCTAGAACTCACTTTATAGCCTGGACTAGTTTTAAATTTAGATCAATCCTCCTGCCTCAGTCTCCAAAGTGCTAGAATTAGAGGTGTGAGTTACCATGTCTGGGTTACCATTACTTAGAGATAATGTTAGGACTTAGTAAATACAGACATTCCTTAATTATACATTATAAACAGCAAGCGATCTTTATATCAGATCAATAATGTTGAATTTTGATTCTTAGGAGACAATAATGTTAATTTTCAAAACAAATAATATGATTTTTGAATTTTAAAATATTTGTATATATCCTTTGTTGCCTCTCTTTTCTTATCTCTTCAATATAGGAGATTGGGCATGTGGTTTCCAAGATCTTTTTTAGTCAGAATTTATAGTAGGGAAATCACTCTTCATTCATTCTTCAGACAATACCATTGCATATCTTATATCAAGGTTGATAGAGGGCCTCTATCATGCTGGTTTCCATATGAATATTGCATACCCAGTTTTTTGATTATTTATCAAAATAGAACATGTAATACCAAGCACGAGGCACAGAGAAATGCCACGTAGTGATGGTTGATTAAGAGTCCTTTATAATAAGCCAGGGGTAAAGAGGGGGCTAATGTTAGAAAGAACTCTTGAGCCACAGGAGAAGCTCAATTACAGAGGCAAAGGCAGGCAGATCTTTGTGAGTTCAAGGCCAGCCTGGTCTACATAGTGAGTTCCAGGTCAGCTGGGGCTACAGGGAGACCCTGTCTCAACCAACCCCCCAAACCCCACAATTATATCATTCAAGGGGCAAAGCCAATAACCATAGTTACATCAGATCCTCATGGTTATGCCACACCAGGGGCCAATTAGTTAACAAATAGGTTTTCAGCTAACAAAAGTTTCTAAGTTTCAGTTAGGAAAAACAAGTTTCTCAGAATTGCAGAAACAATGGACTCCATGTAGATTCAGGTGTAGCTGGATGAGAGAACATTCTGCCTGGCTGATTGTGAGTTTCTCAGTATTGTAGAAACAATATATATCTGAAACTGCCTGCATGAGGCCTTCTGGCTGGTTGGCTACAGTTATCATTAGCAGGGGCAGGACAGCAGCTAGGCAGAAACACAGGGTAAAGCAAAAGTTTGACCATTTCATTCCTCACTGGTCTTGGGGTAGAGTCAAAGCACTGACTCAGTATCCTCAGATGACAGGAAATTGTACTGGGTTCTCAGTATATCAATATAACAGAGGTTACCTATTGCTTGACAAAGTTCAACAACCAGCTAATTAGGCAAGGCCCAATCATTAGACCAGGGGATGAAGGACAAGAGGTCTTATTAAGCCTGCAAGCAAGGTGGTCAGCTATGGATTCCAATCAAATTAGTGATGGAATCAGGACCTGTTGACCTCTCTCCTTCTGCAACTTTTTGATATATATAATATCTGTGATATACATCAAAATCGGTGGCAGGGTGTAGAGGAGGGAATAAGGAGGGTATCTCAGACGTTAGAATGGACTGAGTCTGGATCTACTGTAGATGCTGGAGCTACTTTAAGAGAAACTGATCACTAATTTCTTTTGAGAAATGGTTCTCTTAATCTAGGCAGTAGGGGAGTCAGCCTTGTGAACACAATCTCATATTGGGTAAAACCCATCTTATGGACACATATGTAACCCAGAGGAGGACCAGGGCAAGAGGCTGAGACAGTTTTCACCAGTCTCTAGGATTAATTTAGGGAAAGTGCACTTAATAGTCCGATTTATGCCTTCAACCTGATCACTGCTTTGGAATTGGTAGGCACAAGGTTCAATGCTTTACTGACCATTTGGGCACTGGATGAGGTATTGGCAGGTCTATTATCTGAGTCACTTGACACAGCAGCCCAAACCTAGGAATTCTTTCATCTAAGAGGCTCTTCATTACCAAGAGGGCAGTTTTCTTTTTTTTAGCAAAGGTCTCCACCCAGCTGGAGAAAGTGTCTACAAACATCAGCAGATACCTATACCCTACATGGGGGGGGGGGCTTAATTTCAGTGAAGTTAATTTTTCATTTTCTCCAGTGTTTAGTCCCCTTAGCAGATGACTGGTGTGTTCTTGACTCCTTGTTTAGGGTTAACTTGAGTACAAGAGAGGAAATGAGAGGCTGCCTGAAAGGCTAGGTCTCAAACTTGTGAGTTCAGTCAGTCTGGTGGCACCGAGGTGGGTTGTCTGGTGAAGCTGGTCCTCAAGGGCTCAAGGGCTGCAGGAAGGATGATTATGAAATCTGGCAGGGTCTATCATACCACGGGGTCCTTTGTCTTTCCTGGGAGCAGGAGTGGCTCACTAGGGAGTTCGGCAGCCTGCTGGATCACGTGGCCTTCTGCCATGGAAGTGTCAGAATTCTCTTTCCTTGTAGATTATGGTATGGGCATGGAAGGGTAAAAAAGGCACATCTGCTGTTTGTGATGATGTTCACCTGTGTATCCTTTCCCCAATGAAAAGCCGCAGAATTTAGCGTTTTGTGCAAAGGTGCTCTGGGGCAAGGCTTGGGCCCAGATGACATCACATTGGGTGGTCATAATGGCTCAAACATTCTGGGTCCCCTCTGTCACAAAACTGCTTCCATTCGTGAGCAAGTCCACGTCTACCACAGGTAAGAGGGTGTCCTAGAGGATCAGGTGACTGGCCTGGGAGATGTCCAGTAGATCATAGTCATTCAGGGGAACCTCCAGGTTATCATCAAGGCATCAGTTGCAGGGCTGAAAGTGAGATGGGGCTGATCAAGGAACAGTCTCTGGTACTAAGTGATGTGGGTATTTGACATTCATTGACCATTTGCTACCAGAGGAGGATCTCTATTGCATGGGAGATGGGGGCTGTAAGGGTTAAGTCTTTGGCCCAAGGTGAGCTTGTCAGTCTCCTTCACAAGTAGGGTAGTAGCCACTCTGATACATAGACATGAGGGTCATCCTGAAGCTACTGGGTCTAGGAACTTGGATAAATATGCTATGGTCCTTCACCAGGGTACCAGAGTCTGAGTCAGCACAACTTTCACAGTGCCCTGGACCTCATTAATGAAAAGATAAAATAGTTTTATGACATCAGGCAAAACAAGAATGGGGGCCTGGGTTTGAGCCTTTTAGGTTTTGCAAAGCCAGTTCTTCTATCTCTGTCCATTTTAAGGACTGGTCCCCAGCCGTGGCTGAGTAGAAGGGCCTTGCTATTTCAGCAAAGCTCAGGATCCAAAGTTGACAATATCCAGCTGCCCCCAGAAATTCACATATCTGTTTTTAAGTCTGGGGTATGCAGATCTGGAAGATGGGTTCCTCTTATCCCCAAAGAGTTTGTACCCCAGTGAGGAGACTTCCATCTAGCAAAGTTTAGTTTAATTTATGGAGACACAGTACCTCAGGACTTGGAGAAGCTGGAGCAAATATCGGGTGTCTTGCAGGCAGGTGGCTGGGTCAGCAGCAGCTCACAGGAAGTCATTCACCTATCAGTTCAGAATAAGAGTTCCTGAAGCTTTCAAGTCCTTTTGAAAGGCTTCCCTGAGCAGCACGGGGGAATTCACAGGGTAACAGAGGCCAAACTTAGTACTTGGGCATTCTCTGGGGCAAGAGGACCAAAAGGATTCCTGCAAGCATTTGAGGAATGGCCTGAGGGAATTCTGAGGCCCCTGATGAATCCTGGTGATTTTGGATAGACCTGTGGGCTTTGGGCTGTGCCCCTCCTGCCCTCCCAATTCCTGCTAGAAGAGTCTGGTGAAAAGCTTCCAACGTTCAGGGGCAGTCAGGACATGAGGCATTTTAGAAAATGGGGGACCGACCAGATCTGGGATTGCAACTGGGAGCTGAGAGTATGGGGTGAAAGGGGAGAGAAGAAGGTGGGCTTCAGGAACCGCATGGCCCTGTGCTTGTGCCGAGGCCCACTCAGGACCGTGGATCCCAGGTCTTGGAGCCCCTGGCCATTGGCTGCAGTCAGAGGCAGCAGAGGCAGCGAGGTCCTCAGCTCTTTGGAGAGAAGAGAGGAAAAGAGAAACACAAGAGTAGCATACATGGGGGTGGTAAACAGTGGAGTCCTTATTCCAAAGAACGGTGCATGGTGGGCATCTTTTCAAGGTACCTAGAGGCAGCAACAGAGCAGTTCCTATGACCAACTCAGCCACAGGTCCTGTGTGTCCTCCCTTGGGGTCTCTGACAGGACTAAGAATGCATAAGGCAGATGGGGAGGAAGGCTTACCACAGTCAGAACAGCTAAGATAAGGTGGATCTTTGTGAGTTCGAGGCCAGCCTGGTCTACATAGTGAGTTCCAGCACAGCTGGGACTACAAGGAGACCCTGTCTCAAAAAGACAAAAAAAAAAAAAAAAAAAAAAAAAAAAAAAAAAAAAAACAGCAAATGCAAACTGACACAGCATCTATGGAAATCTGTGTGGATGTTTTTCAAAGAGCTAGAAATAGATCTACCACATAATCCAGCTACAGTATTCTTGGGCTTATACACAAAAGATTCAATATCCTTCTGCAGGGATACTTGTTCATACATGTTCAGTGCTGCCCTTTTCACAATAACTGGGACATAATATCAATCTAGATGCCCATCAACTTATGAATGGTTAGTGGAAATATGGTATATTTCATATTTTTATTTATTCTTTTTATTTTATGTTATGAGTGTATTGCCTGCATGTAGGTGAGTGCACCCATGTTATGCAATGCCGAGGAGGTCAGAAGAAGGCTTCGGATTCCCCTGGAGCTGGAATTAAGGACAGTTCATAGCCACCATGTAGGTGCTGGGAATCAAACCCAGGTCCTCTGCAAGAGCAGTCAGTGCTCTCAACCACTGAGCCATCTCTCCAGCCCCCTGAAATATGGTACATTTACACAATGGAATACTATTCAGCTGAGTAGAAAAAAAAATGAAATTATTAAATTGCAAGTAAGTTAATGGAGCTCCAAAAAAAAATCATCTTATATGAGGTAACCCAGATCCAAAAAAAGACAAACAGGGACTGGAGAGATAGCTCAACAGTTAAGAGCCCTCTTCCAGAGGACCCAGATTCAATTCCCAGCATCCACATGGCAGGTAACAACCATCCGTACTTCAGTTCCAGGGTATCTGATGCTGTCTGCTGGCCTGCATGGCCTTTGCATGACATGGGTGCACTTACATGCAAGCAGGCAAAACACTGATACATATAAAACAAAAATTAAATTAAATTAAATTAAGTAAAAAAGGAAGACAAACATCAGTATTTTATCTCATGTGTAGATGCTAGCATTGTACCTTTGGATATGTGTATTTAATTGGAAAACCCCATAGAGGTCAGGAAACTAGTAAAGTGCCACAGGGTAGGGATTTTCAAGGGAAGGGAGACGGAATATGATTATATAAAGAAGAGAAATAATGAAACAGGAAGGGTTAAATAGGGGTAGAGATTTGAATGGCAGGGTAGAGAACGGAGTATGGTGGAATAACTAACAGTAACGGCCTTTTGATGAACCCACACCCAAGTGTATTTGAGCAACACAAATTGGACGCAATGGATTTAAAAAACAAGAAAAGAAATTGATGGAGTTGGGAAAGTGGGGGTATATTTGAGAGAAGACGGGGCAGGGAAATGAATATGATAAAAATACACTGTATGAAATTCTCAAAGAATTAGTGTACTAGTCAGGGCTTGTGAAGAGAAGACCACTCTATTAGTCAGGGCTCTCCAAAGAAACAGAACCTGTAGAATGAATATATATGTATAAGGATTTATCACTTTAGCTCACAAGATAGAGTCTGAGTAGTCCAACAATAGCTGCACCACACTGGGGAATCTGAGAATCCATAGTCGCTCAGTCCACAAGACTGGATGTCTCAGTGGTCCCAATCTGGCGCTGCTGAGAATCCACTCAGTCCACGAGGCTGGATGTCCAAGTAGTCCCAATCTGGTGCTGAAAGTCTGATGGATTACAAAAGACTGGCCACAAGACAAACTCACCAGTGAGAGAGAAGGCGAGCAACAAGAAGCCCGGTGTTCTCCTCTACCATGGCCTTTTATACGGGCTGCCATCAGAAGGTAACTCCCACATTTAGGGTGTGTCTTCTTGCTTTAGAAGATCCGATCAAGAAGATCTTTTTCATTTCAGTTAATCCCAGATCCAATCAAGTTGAGTCCACCCCTTGCCATAGCGTCTCTCTATGTCATGCTTAATTTTCAAATGAAAACAATGTTGAGGTCATAATTTCACCTAACATGATATAACTATCTCATCATACAATGACCAATGCATTATATATCTTACAGTAGGTGATAAGGTCTTCGAGGAATGCTTAGTCCTTTAGTGTCTCATAACCCAATATAATCATATAGGTTCACAACACTTAACCACTTAACACATCTCGATTCACATTCAAAAAAGAATAACTCAAGTATCTGCTTAACATATGTATATACATTCACAAGCCTATTCTTAATGAAATAGGACAAAAATACTCATGTCAATTATACTCCATGTTTCTGCAACTGGTCATGCGGCCTAAGTTGGTACTTGTAACTACCATCCTCTACTACCCATTCTGTATTTCCTCCACCATCAGCAAGCACCTCTGCAGGTCCTGGCTCTTTCCCTGGAGGAGTGACCCACACTTTCATCCCTGAAGGGTCTGGGTCATTTGTTGTCCTATCTGGATTGGGTTGTTGCAGTTTCCCATTGACCTTAATCACAGGACAAGGTAACACCAAAAGTTGTCCTAAGGAATGTCCTGCCTTCCAGAAATAATCTTCATTACCTCCATTGTGGAGAACCAGTCCAGTTTCCCCCTGGTAGTCTGGGTCAATCACTCCTCTTAATACTGTTATTCCTTTCTTAGCCTGCTGACTTAAGGGCATCAGAAGCCCAAAGTGGCTGGGGCCGGGGGGGGGGGGGCTTGGCTTAGCTTCCC
>NW_008332644.1:3162825-3167351 GCF_000622305.1 Nannospalax galili | reverse complement strand
AAGCACTCCCTCCTCTGGAACCAAAACATCCAAGCCAGTACAGTGCAAAGTCGAAGGTACAGGAAGCAAAAATTTTCATAGAGGGTCACCAGGTGTGATAGTGAGTGGAATCATTCCCACTTCCACCCCTTGATTTCGGGACCCATGAATCCTGGCTATAGGAGAAACTGTACCATATATTGGATGCTTAGTCAAAGCATACACTGCCTTCTGGAGGACCCTGCACCAGCCCTCCAGGCTATTGCCACCTATGTAACTGTGTCTTTAAGAGGCCATTCCATCATTCTATCAAGCCAGCTGCTTCAGGATGGTGGGGAACATGGTAAGACCAGTGGATTCCATGACCACAGGCCCACTCTCGCACCTCTTTGGCTATGAAGTGAGTTCCCTGGTCAGAAGCAATGCTGTGCTGAATACTATGATGGTGGATAAGACATTCTGTAAGTCCCTGGATAGTAGTTTTGGCAGAAGCATTACATGCAGGAAAGGCAAATCCATAACCAGAATAAGTGTCTATTCCTGTAAGGACAAAAAGCTGTCACCTACAAGATGGAAGTGGTCCAATGTAGTCAACCTGCCACCAGGTTGCAAGCTGGTCACCATGGGGAACAGTGTCATATCGGGGCTCAGTGTTGGTCTCTGCTGTTGGCAGATCTGGCACTCAGCAGCAGCTGTAGCCAGGTCAGCTTTCATGAGCAGGAGTCTGTGCTGTTGAGTCCATGAATAACCTCCATCTCTGCCACCATGGCCACTTTGTTCATGAGCCCATTGAGTAATGACAAGGATAGCTGAAGAAAGAGGCTGACAGTCCACAGTGCAGGTCCACTCCAGCTCCATTTGGAGAGATCTATCCACATACTTCTTCCCCAAATGTCTTTCTCACCAATTTTCCAATCATGCTTCTTCCAAGTCCCTGACCATCCAGCCAAACCATTGGCTACAGCCCATGAATCAGTATATAATCACACTTCTGGCCATTTCTCCTTCCAAGCAAAATGCACAACCATGTGCACTGCCTGAAGTTCTGCCCACTGTGAAGACTTTCCTTCCCCAGTGTCCTTCAGGGTTGTTCGAGAAATTGGCTGTAATGCCGCAGTTGTCTACTTCTGAGTAGTGCCTGCATAGCGTGCAGAACCATCTGTGAACTAAGCCCCAGTCTTCTCTTCCTCAGTCAACTGATCATAGGGCACACCCCATGAAGCCATAGGTGCATGCTTGAGAACAGGAGGCATCTTAAAAGGAGTAGGAACCACAGGCATTTGGGCAACTTCTTCATGTAACTTGCTTGTGCCCTCCAGGCCTGCTCAAACCCGATCACATATATACCACTTCCATTTGATAATGGATTGTTGCTGTGCACAGGTTACTTTATGGCTTGGGGAGGTCAGATAACACCCAGCTCATGATGGGCAGCTCCAGTCGCATGGTGACTTGATGGCCCATTGTCAAACATTCAGTTTCCACTAAGGCCCAATAGCATGCTAAGAGCACTCTCTCAAAGGGAGAATAGTTGTCTGCAGATGAAGGCAAAGCCTTACTCCAAAATCCCAATGGCTTCCACTGTGATTCCCCTATGGGGGCCTGCCAGAGACTCCAAACAGCATCTTTATCTGCCACTGATACCTCAGGCACCATCGGGTCTGCTGGATCATATGGACCAAGGGGCAGAGCAGCTTGTACAGCAGCCAGGACTTGTTGAAGGGCACTTTCCTGTGCCAGGCCCCACTAAAAGGAAGCTGCCTTCCAAGTCACTTGATATATGGGTAGTAGTAACACACCCAGATGAGGAATGTGCTGCCTCTAGAATCCAAACAGGCCCACCAAGTGTTGTGCTTCTTTCTTGGTGGAGGGAGGGGGCATATGCAACAACTTATTCTTCACCTTAGAAGGAATGTCTCTGCTTGCTCCACACCACTGAACTACTAGAAATTTCACTGAGGTAGAAGGCCCTTGAATTTTGGTTGGATTTATTTCCCATCCTCTCATGCGCATATGCTTAACCAACAAGACCAGACTGTCTGCTACCTCCTGCTCACTGGATCCAATCAGTGTAACATCATCAATATAGTGGACCAGTGTTGTGGAAGAGTCAGGCAATCAAGATCCCCTTGAACCAAGTTATGGCACAATGCCGGAGAGTTAATATACCCTTGAGGTAGGAGAGTAAAGGTATACTGTTGGCCTTACTAGCTGAAAGCAAATTGCTTATGGTGGTCTTTATGAAGCAGCATGAAAAAGGAAGCATTTGCGAAATCAATAGCTGCATACCAGGTACCAGGAGATGTATTAATCTGCTCGAGTAAGGAAACCATATCTGGTACAGCAGCTGCAATTGGAGTCACTACTTGATTAAGTTTTTGATAGTCAACTGTCATTCTCCATCACCTATCTGTCTTCTGCACAGGCCAAATAGGAGAATTAAAGGGAGATGTGGTGGGAATCACCACCCCTGCATCTTTCAAATCCTTGATGGTAGCTCTAATTTCTGCAGTCCCTCCAGGGATGTGATACTGTTTTTGGTTCACTATTTTCCCTGGCCTGGCAGAGGCAATTCCAGTGGTTTCCATTTGGCCTTTCCAACCATAATAGCCCTCACTCCACAGGTCAGGGAACCAATGTGGGGATTCTGCCAATTCCTAAGTATATCTATCCCAATTATACATTCTGGTACTGGGGAAATAACCACAGGATGAGTTCGGGGACCCACTGTCAGTCAGACTTCAGCCAAAACTCCATTTATCACCTGACCTCCATAAGCCCCTACTTTAACTGGAGGACCACAATGGTTTTTTAGGATCTCCCAGAATCAGTGTCAACTCAGGACCAGTATCCAATAGGCCACAGAAAGTCTGATTATTTCTTTTCCCCCAATGTACAGTTACTCTAGTAAAAGGCCACAGGTCCCTCTGGGGAAGGATGGGTGAGATGTGAACAGCATAACTCTTTGGTACTGTGACAAAGTCCTTCCTCAAGGGCACGCGGCCTTCCCTTCATTCAAGGAGTTCTGGGTCTGTAAACTGTCTCGTCTGGAAATTGGTTGACTGAATGAGATTCTCTATTGCTACTATCCAATACTGACTTCCTATCATTCGTCCTAGAGCTTTTCTGCTTATACAGATCAAATAAAAACTTAGTAGGCTTCTTATGCATGTGGTCCCTGGAAACACCATGATTGATTGGCCAGTACCACAGGTCCATTCGAGTCATGCCATTATAGGTATTGTTTTGCCTTTGCTGCCCATTACGATAAGTACGCTCACCTTGTCTTTGGTAATTCAATACTTCCACCTGACCCCTACTCCAAGGTCCTGTTACATCTATTATATTTACACTTATGTTGAGCAGCAGCATCTCCAACTGTAAGATTAGGCATAAGGAAAAGAGCAAAAACAAAGCTCTTCAAACGTTCTAGTATCTCTCTCAGTACTTTCCATCTTATAAAATCAGGAAAAGGCATGTCCTCTGGGCCCCCCCACTGTGGAGGATTTGGTGTTGCACTGAGAGTCCACTTGAGTATACCAATATGCCTGAGCCTTCATCAACACTAAGCCAAGGGATATCAGGTATCTCCAGCTCTCTGTCAGTAGGCCATCTTTTGATAAATACCTCAGCCAACCAATCAAATAAACTTTTAACACCTTATTTAACTGCATGAGCTTCCATATTAAACCTAGAATCTCCGGTCAGGGGGCCCATGTCAGTCAACTCAGCCTGATCCAATTTTATGTTCCTTCCACCATTATCCCATACCCTTAAAATCCATTCCCAGACATATTCATTAGACTTCTGCTTGAAAGAATTATGAAATTCACTAAATTTGTTAGTGGTGTAGTACATCCTATCTCTCCTCTAGGGGCCTGCTTAGCTTTGAGTCTAGTTATAGGTCTAGAGGCAACAACAACTGTGTCCTGAGGGACATCAGCTTCATCTTACTGAATGGGATTAGCTTCCTCAATGGGATTAGTTCCCTCAGGCATGGGTGGGGAGGTGGGTCTGCTGAGGGTGGGGAGATTAATTCATCAGGTGAATCAAATTCCTCAGACTCTGAGGATTCAAAACCCTTAGCCTCCTCAGGGTTCTCTCACACATCTCCATGCCAAGTCTCAGGATTCCAATCTTTCCCTACAAATGCCCTCACCTTTACTGCTGACACCCTTCAAGGCTGGGAATTGAATTTCCATTGTAGGTCAGCCAAATGTATAATAAGGGCTCCAGCTTGATTTTCTGTAGCTTTACCTCTCTGGCTGCTGGAGAGAAGATTCTCTTCCAGGGCACAGTTGGAAACTTTTAAACTGTTGATTTGAATCTGGAGCTTGTCAATTTTATCATTAATCTCACTGTTTATCTTCATCACTTTATTCATAGATGCTAGAAGTAACCAGCCAGCATCATTATTTTTCTTATTTTTCTACAAATTATCAAATGTTTTATGTATAGAGTCACTAAATTTCTTGCTCTTCACAAGAGGTGAGTTAGGAGATTCAAATGTGCCTATCTCCATAATTGTTTCAAATAGTCTACACCAC
>NW_008332644.1:3115437-3162739 GCF_000622305.1 Nannospalax galili | reverse complement strand
TCTTTCCCTTTATCCTCAAGCTTCCTTGTATAACCCTCTGTATTAGTCAGGGTTCTCCAAAGAAACAGAACAGATAGAATGAATATTTATGTATAGAGATTTATCAGCTTAGCTCACAGGATAGAGTCCGAGTAGTCCAACAATGGCTGCACCACACTGGAGAGTCTGAGAATCCATAGTCGCTCAGTCCACAAGACTGGATGTCTCAGTAGTCCCCATCTGGTGCTGAAGGTCTGACAAATTCCAAAATATCAGCTAGTCTTCAGTCTACAGCAGCAAGACAAACTCACCAGTGAGAGAGAACGCAAGCAGCAAGAAGCCTGGTGTTCTCCTCTGCCTTGGCCTTTTATACAGGCTGCCATCAGAAGGTAACACCCACATTTATGGTATGTCTTCCAGCTTCAGATGATCCAATCAAGAAGATCTCTTTCATTTCAGATCTAATCCTAGATCCAGTCAATTTGACACCCAGGATTAGCCATCACAATTAGTAAGACTAATATTTTAAAATAAAAAAAAAAAAAAAGATCCATCCATTTACCTGCAAATTTAATGATTTTCTTTTTCTTTAGTGCTGAGCAGAATTCCATTGCATAAATGTACTACATTTTCATTATCCATTCATCAGTTGTGGGGCATTTAGTTTGTGTCCATTTCTTAGCTATTGTGAAGAGAGCAGCAACAAACAGTGTTGTGAAAGTACCTCTGTAATAGGATAAGGCCTTTGGGTATATGCCAAGGAGTGGTATAACCAGATCATATGGTAGATTTATTTTTAGTTTTTAAGAGTTCTCCACACTGATTTCCATAGTGGTTGTGTAAGTTTGCAATCCCATCAATAGTGGATGAGTGTTCTTGGAATGCAAGGATGGCTCAAGTAAGACAAGTCAATGTAGACCATCACATTAACAGAATGTAACAGATTAACAGAATGTAAAGGGAAAAAAAAAAACTTGATGGTTTCAAATGAGATAGAACAGAGGACTTGACAAAATTGAAAAGCTTTCATGGTAAAAAAAAATACTAAAGAAATAGAAGGAAAAATTAACTTAGCAGAATAAAAGCCAAATATGAAAAAGCCATAGCAAACACCATCCTCTTTTAAAAGTATTTATTGTTCTTTAATTCTTTGAGAGCTTCATATAATGTATTTTCAACATATTCTCCACTCTCCTAACTCTTCCCAGATCCACCCTACCTCCATACCCACTCGATTTTGATTTATCCCTCCGTTCCCCCATTGACTCCAATTTGTGATAGATAACTACAGGGAAACAGTGTTTTCCAGCACGGTAGTTGTATATACAAACTCGCAGAAATTAGGACAACATAGACAAGACCTAATCAAGCTCAAGCCAGACAAAAATCCCAGGAGAGAGGTGGCCCAAACACCTACAACTAAGAAGCTATTGGGATTTGGTAGCTGGAAGAGGAGAAGTCAGTTTCGTTTAAGGTGTGGCCCGTGGTAGATTGACCACACTCCAGGGCAGGTTCCACACTCAAGAGTATTTGGGCAATGCAAGCACCATTTTGGAAAAAAATCTTTAAATTTTTTTATTTTTATTTTATGCATATGACTCTTTTGCCATCATGTATGCAAATGCACTGTGTATGCAATGCCTATTGAAACCAGAAGAAAGTGTCAGATCCTCTGTTACTGGAGTGATGGACAGTTGTTAGGCACCATTTAGGTGCTTGGAACTGAATCTGGGTCATCTGTAAGAGCAGTCATTGCGCTTAACTGCTAAGCCATCTCTCCAGTCTGCAAACACCTTTTGGGGGGACAAATTTTTTTATTGAATTTTTATTTTAAAAAATCCAAAAAAATCATAAATTTTTGTTTACTTCATACAGAATATCATAATCATATTTATACCCCCATTGGCACCCTTCCATCCTTCCCCACTGGATTTCATACATTCTGTCATTTGTATTAAGCCTATCAAGTCAAGTCAGTGTCCCCAGATGTCCCACAGTGCAAGTTCATCCACTGGGGTCTAGTCAGCCTCTCTAGAGTCCCTTTCTTTAAGATCAGCTCTTCCTCATCCAGCAGTAATCAACTTCCAATAGTTCTTTGGCTAAAATTGGGTCTGCTGTCCATTTCCACAGTTCTATGCTGGGCTTTTTTCTGCTTGAGTTTGCATGGGTCTTGTGCATGCTGACACAATTGCTGTAGGTTCATATCAGCAAGGTCACAGGAGCCTGTAGCACTCTATTTCCATATGGTCATGCACCTTCTCCCTGGGCTTACTGTCTTTCCATCACCTCTTCCACAATGGTCCCTGAGCCCTGGGTGGGTGGAGTTTAATATAGGAGTTCTGACCAAGGACCCACACTCTGCAGACTCATGAGGGTGCTTTGCTGATGAGAGTTGAGAGACACATTAGTATTCACTCTACCCCATGTCCCACTGTGGTCCATAAACCTTAGGTGGAGAGGTTGCATCGTAGATAGGTCACTTAAGGTTGGGCAATTGACAGACAATCTGTTTGTGACTAGTTGTAGAACTCTGTAATAATCTTCTGTTGCAAAAGAAGCTTCATTGATGAATAGTGACTGGTATACTTGTCTGTAACTATAAGGATCCATATTTTGCACATAGTAAGAAATTACATTTGTCTAGGAATGTGACAACCTTGGGGATTTCCCTAATATCATTTTAAATGTAAAACGTGAAGTTTTACCTTTAAGATCAGGAACAAGGCAAGGATGCTTACTTTGTCTCTTTTATTCTGTTCTGTACTGGAAGTCTTGAGGATCTTTCTTTCATGAATAGAGTTAAGGCCTCTATAAATGGGCTTCAGGCTTCACTAGCTGAGCTGGTTCTGTGATCTTCTATTAAGGGAGGAGAATGTTGTTCCTTCTGGAGGATGCAGTCCTCACCTGGCAACCAGGACATGAGAAAAAATTTCTGTTCCCTAAAATACCTAGTCTTCCTTAATGAGGGGAGAAGGTAATAGAAGACCTATGACATCAAAGTAGAGAAGTAGGATACTGGGGTTAAAGATTTATATGGGGAATGGAGGAGAGGAACAGGTAGAGGAGTAGGAGTAGTTTTAGTTAACACTAAACATATAAAAAGATCTCAGGGAAACCCACTACTTTGCAAGCTAATATAAAAATACATACATTTTTAAGTAAAAAAACTTTTTTTTTTTGGAAACAGGGTCTCCTTGTAGGCCCAGCTGGCCTGGAGCTCACTATGTAGACCAGGCTGGCCTTGAACTCACAGAGATCTGCCTGCCTCTGCCTCCCAAGTGCTGGGATTAAAGGTGTGTGCCACAACGCCAACAAGTTTTTTTTTGTTTGTTTGTTTTGTTTGTTTGCTTTTTAACACAGATACACTGCATGAATGGACAATGCTCTCAGAAGACAGAGGTTATTAAACAAAAATCTCAGTGACTGGCATGGACTACCTATCTTTGAGTTACTGGTCAAGGAGGCCCTAAAGCCTCTCCACCCCCCAAAATCACAAGATATTGTCAATGTTCTTACTTCTTCTTGTAACTGCTTATGGTATGACCTGATTATTGGGCATCACATACTTTGTTTACAACGCGTAGAGAAATAAATCTGGAACTGACTGGGAAACTTCCTCCCTGCTGGCTAACTTTCACAGTGACCCAAAGTACTATGGGGGAGTAAAGACAACTGGTCTTACTCAGTGCTAGAACCTGCATGCTGCAGTACCAACCTGCTAGGCAAGATGTGTTCACTGGTGCAACACTGGCATGACTGTTATGAAGTTAACCAGTTGCTTTCTAATTGGATTCAAGACCTGATACTGTAAACTTCATCAAATCCCAAAGCTGTAAAGATGATAGAACCTAGGGGGAAACACACTGCTTTGCTAAATGAACATGTCAAATTATCTTCCAGATATTTATGTTTATATATGTAGATACATAGTGCTGCTCTCAGCCTTAGAGAAGCTTCTTTGTTAGGTGGGCAGTGATTAAATAGGAGACACATAACTATTCAAAGAGTTTAGAATAAGTGCCTGTGGAGTGCTCAACTCTAAATGAGACATCTATATCAACTCCCTGGAAGGGTTCAACGAACATCACAGAAGAGGGGTTGGAACAATGTAAGAGGCAAAGATGGGGAGGAATGCTTTGGACTGTGATCTTTTGTACATGATAATAGCAGTCACACTCAGGAACTCACAGCAGTTGGTTACCTGCATAGGACCTGTACACAAGATCAAGCCAGCCAAAATTCTAGCATGGATGGGTGAGGGGCTCATGAGGCTCCACCCCTAGCTGAGGAGCTATTGGAAGCTCATGGCTGCTGGGGAAAATCATTTTTCTTTAAAGGCGTAGCCTCTGGTAGATTGTCCAGTGGGTAGCCACACAACCCTGTGCATGTAAGCACCGCTATATAGACTCAATGAATTATTACAAAAACTAGGACATGAAGGTAAGAGGGAATATTTGGGCAATTCAGAAAAGAGAAAAAGGGAAGTGGGGGGTGCATATGATCAAGACATATTGTACACATGTGTGAAACTGTCAACAAATAAAAAATTATTTAAAATGAAAACAAAACAAGAAACCCACCCAAGATCAGACACAGAAAATCAGCAACAACAAAATTAACCAACAAATAATACTGAACAAAGCAAGGAAACATTCAAACAAAAAAAATTTCTGCTAGGTGTGGTGGCACACGCCTTTAATCCCAGCACTTGGGAGGCAGAAGCAGGTGGATCTCTGTGAGTTCAAGGCCAGCCTGGTCTACATAGTGAGTTCCAGGACAACTGGGGCTACAGGGAGACCCTGCTTCAAAAAAAATTTTTTTTTCTGAGAAGTTATGATTTATTTAATTTCCTTTGAAGTTCTATTTTTTAAAAATACTTCATTATTTTTATTTTATGTGTATGTGTGTATTGCCTGCATGTAGGTAAGTGCACTTGTGTCATGCAATGCCCTCAGAGGACAGAAGAAGCTGTTGGATCCCCTGGAACTGGATTTATGGACAGTTGTTAGCTGCCATATGGGTGCTGGGATTCGAACTTGAGTCTTCTGGAAGAACAACCAGTGTTCTTAACCACTGAGCCATCTCTCCAGCCCCGAAGTTCTATTTTTTAATGGAGTTCATTAACATGTCACCCTGGGATTCACTTTCAACATGCCAGTGTTTGTGCTACAGAAACTGACCATAATTACTGTTACTTCTCAGGTGTTCATTTGAAGAGGAATTATCATGCATATCAGTTTCCTCTATTCATTAAATAAGCAAAACAATAGTTTTTTCAACAGATTTGGCTTATGTTAAGAAACATTTGCTCTTTGTTAGGAGTAGAAGTAGCTATAAAATTCTTTTATTTAATAATTGGAAATAAGTTAGTGAAAATGAGCAACTGAAATCTGTTATCCATCTGCATTTGAGTTTTACTTAGACTCAGTAGGCTTTTTAGAAAAGAAAAGCAATAGAAGACAGGAAGTCAGAAGTGGGGGAAGTGGGGTAGGCATAAAGAAGGTGGGGGTCTGAATATAATACAAATACATTGTATGAAATTCTCAAAGAATCAATGAAATGTTACAAAACAGAACAAAACAACAAATGAAGTCTAAAAATTCCCAACATCTTCAAGAATGATATAAAGAGAATGATGGGAAAGCAAAGTGACTCACGTATTTTCTAGATGTAGCAAATATAAAACAATGTACTGGATTTTCAACATGTTCATAATCTCTGATCAATCATCTGTCATTGGAATGCCACAGTCCAGTACATAGATCGCCATTAGCTGGGCAACCATGTGATTCACTTGTTAAATCTGAACTAAGCATGTAGAAATCACAGTCCCCTGTGGCAGAGACTGGTCATTGTCCAGTTGGAACCCATTCGTCCCTTACTCCTTTTAAAAATTTATTTTTGTGTGTGAGTGTATTGCCTGCATATACCTGTTTTGTGCAATGCCCATGGAGGTCAGAACAGGACATCAGATCCCCTGGAACTGGAGTTACAGATGGTTGTTAGTGCTGGGAGTTGAACCCAGGTCCTCTGCAAGAGCAGTCGGCACTCTTAACTGCTGAGCCATCTCTCTAGCCCCATCCTTCTTCCTTTTATTATAAGATCCCAAATCTCTTATTTTGTAGCATGACAAAGTTTCCTAGCTAGGGGCTTAACCTCCTTGCCTCTCCTGTGACTTGGTATGGCTATGTGGCCAAGAAGTAATGATGTACATTATTTCCACATAACTCCCAGAAAAGGAAAGAATTTGCTCTCCACTCCTTTCTCTTCTTCATATGGGCAAGCAATATGAAATGATGTGTCAGCCTTGAACACACATATGAAACGGCCCTGTAGGGAAAGTTGAACCCTTTTCAAGGAACCTGAGTTCTTAGACAACTTAGTAGAGCAGGGTTGCCCTGCTGCCTTTTGGATATTCTGTGTGACAGAAAGAAATATTTTTTAAAGTCATTATATTTGTGAATTTCATTTGGAGAGCAGCTTAGTTGGAGTCCTAACTGACAAAATGTATCACTTATGTTCAGTGAGAAATTCATTTTTGCTCCATGTTGAAGGCACTCCTGGCCTTTGTGGAAACAGAGCAGAAATGACAGTTTAGATTTGGGATAAAAAGTATGGCTAGCTATCCTCCCCATACCCTCTCCTTTGCTCTGTCCTCCTGTTCTTCACTTCCTGCTACAGTGTTTTCCCTTTCCCCTTTATGGCACTGCATTCTGTTTCCTTTCACATGAAGCTTCTTCCAGTTGGACATTTATTTGTTTCTTGATCTCTCTGGACTTTCCCATTGAAACATGCATATGTAAGAATTCAAAGCTAGCATCCAGCTATGAGAGAGAACTTGCGATGTTTGTCTTTCAGGGTCTGGGTTACCTCACTCAGGATGATTGTTTCCTGTTCCATTCATTTATCTGCAAATTTCATAATTTTGTTTTTAGCCTCTGAATAATATTTCATTGTGTAAATGGATATTTTCGTTATCCAGTCATTAGTTCACGGGCATCTGGGTTGTTTCCATTTCCTGGTTATTGTGAAAAGGGCATCACTGAACATGTATGAGCAAGTATCTCTGTAGTAGGATATAGAGTTGGGGAGGGCATGTGCTCAAGAACGGTATGGCTAGACCGTATGGTAGATCGATATCTAGCTTTTTGAGGCATCTTCACATTCATTTCCATAGTGGCTGCTGCAGACTGCACTCAAATGAGCAGTGAATAAAAGTTCACTCTCTAGAGCCTCACCAGCATTGGTCCTTGCTTGCTTTTTGTTTGTTTGTTTGTTTGTTTGTTTGTGTTTTTAGTCATTCTGAGTGGAATAAGACAAAATCTCAAAGTGGTTTTAATTTGTATTTCCCTGATGACTAAAGATGATGAACATTTTCTGAGGTATTTCTCAGCCGTTTGTTTCATCTTTTGAGAACTCTCTGATCAGGTCCTTGCCCCATCTTTTAAATTGGATTGTTTTTGTTTTTGTTGATGTTTAGTTTTTTGAGCTCTTAGTATATATTCTAGCTATTAACTCTCTGTCAGAGTCATTGCTGGTAAGGATTTTTTCACATTCTTCAGATTGCCTTTTCACTCAAATGATGGTGTCCTTTGCTGTATGGAAGCTTTTTAGTTCCATGAAGTCTCATTTGTCAGTTGTTAGACTTAGTGAGTACACTATAGGGGTTCTGCTCAGAAAGTACTTTCCTGGATCTATAAGTTCCAGCACATTCCCTACTTTCTTTCCTATTGGATTAAGGGTATCAAGTCTTACGTTGAGGTCCTTGATCCATTTGGAGTTGAGTTTTGTGCATGGTGATAAATACGGATCATTTTATTCTTCTACGTGAGGCTATCCAGTCAGATCAACAACATTTGTTGAAAATGCTGTCTTTTCTCCAGTATATATTTTCAGTCCCTTTGTCAAAAATCAGGTGGCTGTGAGTGTGTTGATTTAAATTTGGATCCTCAATTCTATTTCATTGACCAATGTGCCTATTTTCATACCAGTTCCATGCTGTTTTCATTACTGTAGCTCTGTAGTATAATTTGAGATTAGAGGTGGTAATTACTTCTGCAGTTCTTTTATTGTTCAGGATTATTTTGGCTATCCTGGATATTTTGTCTTTCTATATGAAATTTGAAATTATTTCTCTCTTTTTTTCTACTCTAGAAAAATCCTAGTTATTCCCCCCTTTTCTACTGAATTTTTGCAATTTTCATACAACATAACTTGATGGTATTTAGATCCCTCCACTATCTATACCTCCCTCTAATACTCCCTGCACAATATAATGTATTCTGTTATATATACAATAAGGTCTACAGAGTCTAACTTGTGTCTCCAAATGTCCGTCAGGGTAGGTTCATCCACTGGAGCCTGGTTAACCTACCTAGAGCCTCATGCTTGAAAGAGACTGTCTCTGCTCCTCTCAGCAGCCATCTGCTCCCATAATTTCCTCAGGTGGGGCTAGAGCTTCTTACCCACTTCCTCATGTCTATGCTGGGATTTTTTTTCTGGTTTGAGCTTGCATGGAACTTGTGCATGCTGTCATTTTTGCTGTGAGTTTATATGAATAACTGACCAACTTTCTGGAAAACTCTGTTCCTTGTGGTCATCCAACACCACTGTTTCTTGCAATCTTTTTGCCCCCTAGTCCACAGTGATCCCTGAGCCTTGGGGGGCAAAAATTTGATGTAGGTGTTCTATTTAGTGACAAGCACTATACAGTCTCTTGTTTTCTGCATGTTAATCACTTGTGGGTTTCTGTGTTAATCACTGTCTGTTGCATGAGGAAACTTCTCTGGGGTGACTTGTGAGGTGTATTGATCTATAGGTTAAACAGTATGGGGAGGGATAAATATCACTAAAAACCTTTAGAACCATATGGAAAGCTAATACTAGAGAAGTTTCTTAAATTATACACATATACTCCGGGTATGGTGGCACACAACTTTAATCCCAGCACTCAGGAGTCAGAGGCAGGCAGATCTCTGTGAGATCAAGGCCAGCCTGGTCTACATAGTGAGTTCCAGGACAGCTGATGCTACAGGGAGACCATGTCTCAAAAAGTCTAAAAGAAATTATATACATACACATCATAAAAAAGAGATTAAAGGGAGCTATCCTATAATGGGGGACACAGGCTTTTTAGGTATCATAGGTAATGAAAAAAAAGAAAAAAGACCTCAGTGTCAGGAATGAATTTTTTCTCTAGAAGCTACTAACCAGGGGACCCATAGACCCTCTAACAATACTGACCATTGCCTCTGCTCTTGGTTACCCATCAGAATGGGAAAATAAGACCTTATTGCTAAAGACTGCATGAGTTGTAGAGTGAACAGGGAGAAATCAAGCTGCTGCATATGCTGGAAGGGGCATTGCATGCTACCAGAAGGTAAAGAATTATCAACCTTCCCCAGCTGTGAGTCCTGTGAACTACAACAGCAACTGGCCTGACAATATACACCCACTGGTGCAATAGTGGCACAAATATTATGGGACTAACCAACCAAGCACGTTAATTTTATTTAAGTTCTACTTCCAAGCCTGTCATTGATGTCAGGCTTAGGAACCTGACTGAGGCTAGACAGCTCACAGGACATAGGGAGAACCTAATACTAGTTTTCTACAGAATATTTATCATATTAAAATGACTTTTAATGACATTGTTTTTCAACTTTTGTGAAGAATTGTGTTGGAATTATAATGAGTATTGCATTGAATTTGTAGATTGCTTTTGGAGGAAGGCCATTTTCACAATATTAATCCTACCAATCCATGAGCATGGGAGGTCTTTCTATCTTTTGGTATCTTCTTCAATTTCTTTCTGGCCTTTAGAAAAAAAAAGACATATGGAAACCCACCATTATAGAAGTATCTTAAAGTATATACATATACATTATAAAAGGAGATTAAAAGGAGCTACCTTAGAATAGGGGACAACACCCCTGCTAGACACCATAGGGCAGCAAAGTAAAAACCCAATGCCAGGGATGAACTTCATCTTTTGAAGCTGTTGATCAGGGGCCCCATAGACTCTGAAGCAATACAAACAAAACATTGCCCCTGCTTTTGGTTACCCACAAGAACTTGATGATAAGACTTTATTGCTGAAGACACTGTACACATGAGCCATAGAATAAACAAGGAAAAATTAAGCTGGTATTGACTTCAAAGCTTCATCTCTACTGACTGGCTTTCATATTGCTGGAAGATGCTGTAAAAGCTACCAGAAGAAAAAAATAAGCACTATCCTTACTGTGTTGGAGAGCTTTAGTGTCAACTTGACACACATGGGTTGAGGGAGCTTCAGTTGGGGAATTGCCTCCTTTGGACTGGCCTGTGGCCATGTCTGAAGGGCATCTTCTTGATTGTTGAGTGATGTGGGAGGGCCCAGCCCACTTTGGGTGGTGCCACCCCTGGGCAGGTATGCCTGTGTTGCATAAGAAAGCAGGTTGAGCAGGGGTCAGGGAGCAAGCCAGTAAGCAGCGTTCTTCCACGGCCTGTGCTCCAGCTCCTGCCCTCTAGATTCCTACCTTGGGCTCCCTGATGAACCATGACCAGGGAGATGTAAGATAAAATAAGCCCTTTCCTCCCCAAGATGGTATTGGTCAGAGTGTTTTGTCACAGCAATGGAGAAATAAACTACAGAGTGTTTTGTCACAGCAATGGAGAAACAAAGTAGAAACCTGTGTGCTTCAGCAACTGGATTGACAAGATATGACTTCTGGTGAAATAATGGCAAGAACTGTGGGAGTAACAAACTCCTTTCTAAATGGATTTAAGGTCTGCTTCATAAGATGGAGCACATGCCCAACATTGATATCAGGCCTAGGATAGGCCATAGGGGAGAGTCTGTACTATTATTCTGCTGAATAGACATAGTATTAAAGTGACTCCTGATGACTTATTGTTATACCCATAGATTACTGTACCTCTCAGCTCTCAACAGGGAAACTTCCTTATGCAGCAAATGGTGGTTAACACAGAAACCCACAATTGACCAACATGCAGAGAATAGGAGACTGCAGAGTGCTTATTCCTGAATAGGATACCTATATCAAGTTTCTGTCTCCAAAAGCTCAGAGATCTTTGAGGCAAAGACGTGGTAGAAAGACTGAAAGAGCCAGAGTGGTGGATGACCACAAGGAAACAGAGTTTTTGAGACAGGTAGGAAGTTGCTCATATGAACTCACCATAATGGTGCAGTATGCACAAGTAATACATAAGCTTAAGCCAAACAAAATCCCAGTATAGATAAGAGGAATAGGATAAGATACCCCAACCTGAGGAACTATTAGAGACTGATGGCTTCTGGGAAGAGAAGAGTCAGCCTCTTTCAAGGGTATAATTCTTGGTAGGTTGACCAAGCTCTAGTGGATGAACTCACACCAAAGACCATTTGGCGGACATAAATTTGACTCTATAGGCATATATATAAAAGAGTACATGAAATTGAGCAGGTGGTAAAGAGGTTCAGATAAGGGAGAGGATCAAAAAGCAATCAAAATATATAATGAAATTCACAAAAATTCAATTTAAAAAAAGAAAAAAGATTTGTTTGACACGTGGAAGGGACTGTTTCGAACAGCAGGATGTGTGAAATGAAAGAAGTTTATTTTTTCTCTACATGCTGCACTTCACTCTTTCCTTACACAGGTACTTATTGCTTATACATGCGCTTCAACAGGAACAGCCAGCCAATAGGAGTGGTGTCACATAGGACAATGATGCCAGCTTCATTGCTGGCACAGGGGATACTTGTAAACACCTTACATATTGGTCTCCACTTGTAGGACTGGTGTAAAGGGGAAAATTCACACAAAAGTGTATATAATGTGTCAGGTATGTTGGCCTATAACTTTAATTCCAATACTCCAGAGGTAGAGACAGGTGGATCTCTTTGAATTCCAGCCCAGCCTAATCTACATAGAGCATTCCAGGTCAGCCAGGCAGCCAGGGCTAGACAATAAAACCCTGTCTTAAAAAAAAAAAAAAAGAAAGGAGTATACAGGGCTGGAGAGACGGCTCAGCAGTTAAGAACACTGACTGTTCTTGCAGAAATCCCGGGTTTGAATCCCAGCACCCACATGGCAGCTAACAACTGTCTGTAACTCCAGTTCCAGTTCCAACATCCTCTTCTGTCCTCCACAGGCATTATATGACACAGGTCTACTTACCTACATGCAGGCAATACACTCATTCACATAAAATAAAAATAATAAATAAAATAAAAAGAGTATACTAGGTAAGGAACTAAATGTTCTATTCAGGTAAGTCCAACATCAAGAAAAAGAATATAAAGAAAGTGCCAGGTAAAAATTTGATGTAATTAGAAAGCTACTTAAATTACAGATACAGTACCTTAAAGTGTAGAAAATAAAAATCAAAAGCGTAAACAAATACAAACTATAATGGTTACTAATCATTAGTGTAAGTTAAAGATTTATAAATTCATAATAATGTATATACTAAGGGAAAACACCAGATAGAAATGTTGCTAGCAGACTGCTACAATTCTGTCTTGTTTATTCATAGTCTTTAGTATCTCTATATTTTGGTTCAGAAAATGAAAACTTAGCCTCTTAGATATTGTTTGTACTTAGTTCATTCAATAAATAAGTTTATAGCAGGAAAACACAAAGAGGACCAAGAAGTTCATCTGGCACCATTCAGACCGATGTGTGAAGATGAAGTGCACCTGTGGAAACTCAGACACGTTGACAGTAGGTTGTGGAGAGGACTCAGGGGCCAGATCCCAGTGTTTAACATTGGTTATGGGAGCAACAGCAACAACAAAAATGATGCCAAAGGCTTCCAACAGTTACTGATCCACAACATCAGTTCAGGAACTGGAAATGCTCCTGTTGTGCAGCAGATCTTACTGTGCTGAGACAGGACAGCACAGATTTCCTCCAGGAACCACAAAGCCATTGTGGAAAGAGCAGCACAGCTGATCATCAGTCACCAATCCCAATGCCAGGCTTTGAAACAAGAAAACACATAGATAGCTCACATGCATGTTTTATTTGGGCTTAAATAAAACCACAAACTGCCAAACAGAAAAGAAGGTAGAGGAGGAGGAGGAGGAGGAGGAGGAGGGGTGCCTCATTGCTTGCCGTAGGAGGAATTGGTTTGTTTGAATGTTCCGTGGGCTGGAAAGGAACTAAAGTCCATTGGGTTGAAGCCTACTTGGTGTACAATTGGTCCTTCTGATAGGGAAACTATCTGGTTGAGGCCATCTTTTACTACTAGTTTTGGAGTGGATCTAGCCAGATCATTCAAGGTTGGGGGTCCCTATGAGGCTCAAAATGTCAAAACAGCACATGAAATATTAAGTCTTAGAGTAAAATATTTCCGCTCACTTCATAGTCGATCCCTAACTTGGCTCAGGACATCCTCATGATTTAGCAATAAGCATCTGCTACAAAGGACACCCAGGCCCCAGTCTAGCACAGGTCTATCTGATAAACCTTTGGATGATGCCCACGCCTTGCCAGTTGTTGAATACTTTGACTGACACCCCTGGAAATAACCATAGCACAGTAGAATACTTTGACTCACAGCTGTTTTCAGTCCTTCTGCTTGCCCAAGGTCCCTGGGATGTTTATTCTTCAATTGACTGTACACTTAGCTGACCTGAACAATCCTTATCTTTCTCCTCCTTTCTTTAAAACGGAATTCACCCAGTTGGATCTAGAAATCAGGTGAGTGAGCTAATAATTCCCTCTGAGTAGTTAGTTTTACTTTCGCCACTTCCAGGGATAGACATATTTTAAGAACAGGGTCAGCTTTCATTTAAAAGAAGGATTGGTAAACCATGGCCTACAAGCTAAACCTACTCTGTTCTGTTTATGTACAGACCCAAGCAAAGAATAGCATTTATATTTTTAAATGCTAAAAGAAAAGAAAAGAAGAGTAGGTGATGGACATTGTACATAAATCTAAAATATTTATTTTCTAGTCCTTTATTGAAAACATTTTCCTGGACCCTGTCTTAAGGCTACCTAATGGTAAAAAATGAAAACTTTAATAATATGTT
This sequence comes from Nannospalax galili, assembly GCF_000622305.1. Classification (NCBI taxonomy): domain Eukaryota; kingdom Metazoa; phylum Chordata; class Mammalia; order Rodentia; family Spalacidae; genus Nannospalax; species Nannospalax galili. The sequence continues at coordinate 3,148,734 of NW_008332644.1, read as the reverse complement.
GGGAGCACTGACTTTGGAACAGAGAGCTTTCCACTGACAGCATGAAATTCTAAATCAAAAGGAATAACAGATTAAACACAATGTAATGGTTAACTTTGTCACCTTGACACAACCTAGAATCTTCTGGGAAAGGAGTCTCAGTCTCAATGAGTGATTTTCTACATTGGGTTGGTCTGTGGGCATATCCATGATGTGGGAATATCCAGCCTACTGTGGGTAGCACCATTCTTTAGGTGGTGGGGGGAGTCCTGAATTGTATGAGTGGAGAAATTGAACTGAACACAGAAAGAAGGCAAGCAAGCATGTGTGCTTCCACTTCTCTGCTGCAGACTGTGAATGTGATATGACCAGCTGTTTTATGTTCCTGCTACCTCGACTTCCCTGTTGTGATGGACTGTAACCTGAAAGTGTGAGCTAATGGAAACCCTTTTTCTCCTAAAAAAATTTAAAAAAACCTGTAGAGGTTGGGATGGAATATGGAGATACAGGAAGTGATTACTCAGTGCAAAGGTCTTGGATGAAGAATGTGGAGACAAAGAGATGCTTAGTAGTCAGAAAAGGAAGAAAGTAAATATACTAGAAAGCATGGGCCTCAACCAGAAAGGAGTAAGCCAGCTGCTTTAATTGATGATATAACAAGAGGTAGCTAAGAACAAAGGGAAGGCCACCAGATGTATCTATTGGTAAGTGTCTTCTGATTGGCTAGTTCCTCCAATGGGCAGGGCCTTCTGAGGAGTGTGGACTATGGGGGTATGGCTAGGAGCCATCTTGGAACTGAAGCCATGAGCCCAGCTGGGGAAGTGGCAAGCCAAGGGGAAGCGCTGGTAATGTGCAGCCGTACGAAACAGCTCAAAGACAAAATGATCTGACTCTTATGGATCTGTAGCGATTGCTGGCCCCAGAGGCGTGAGCAAATGTTAATGGGGACTATGATAGTGGTGGTGCGGTTTGATAAGGCAGGCTCTGAGCCTGGGTACTCATTCCTTTGTAAGTTAATAAATATGCATAAAATATATGGTTTGTCCAATCATGCAGGAGACCCAGAGGGATTTCCGGCCACAGAATTGGTGTAGTCTGTCTGGATAAAGGAACTACAGCCTTGGGGATGTGGGCCTCAGAAAGCAGTACTGTTCCTGCTGCCCCTGTAGTGGGTCAGCTGGGCTCTGAGTCCCAAATCCAGGAGAGAAGGCAATCAAAACCCTTATGCTTAATGGGGTTAGGGATAGTCATATGGGCTATACAATAGATCACAAAATCTGTAACTAAAAAGAGGCCAGCCACACAGAAGTGTGGGCCACAGCTATGTTGTAAATGTGGGGATATGTTGCGGCTATGTGAAGATTTGTTAAAGGTTACCCAAAAGCTAGAAAATCTTTTACCTGCTCTGGACCCAAATGGAGCGCCCAAAGAGAGAGCGAGTGGCCACTTTGCATCAAGAGAGAGAGAGAGAGAGAGAGAGAGAGAGAGAGAGAGAGAGAGAAAGCGGCCACTTTGCATGATAAAAGATGTGCCCCAGGCAGGAAAACCGGAAAAGGCTGTACTGGCAGACCCGGGCACAGAGCTGAAGACTGAGGAAAGGCAGGACACTTTGACTTGTGTAAGGTCCAAGGACTCAGAGGAAAAGACAGATAATAGTAAAAAGGAAAAAAAAAAAAGCTAACTGTACTATAGCTAGGAAATATTCCATACTAAAACTGTTAAAACTAGGAAAAACTTACAAGCAAGCAATCAAAGAGCCCCTAGCCATGTGGCTTGTGGGAGTATTGGACATGGGAGCAAATGACATCAGTTTAAGTCCTTCAGAAGCTTCACAGCTGAGTTAAATAACCACCCATCCATCCTTGTGATATAGGCTATTCAACCTAGGCCAATGCAGGGGGGGAGCAGTCCTTAATGGGAGGCTGGTTGAAGGCATTAAAGATACATGGTTGTCACCAAGGGAGACTAACATGATTAGCAGGGGCTGGAGGACTATAAAGGAGGGGGCAGGCATTACTGAGAGAACTAGGTATGAGAAAAGCAATATATGATATCCAGTTCATTGGGCCAGATGAGACTGTGTTCACCAGAGCTATGAGAGAAAGCTTAATTCAACTGGGACCTTGAGAATGGTATGGGGCTTTAATGGCTTTACTAAGCCCTTTGATGGGACAGGATCTTTGTAAAGCGAGAGAGGCTTTGGCAAATCTAAATGATTCTGACCAGCATGTAAAACATGTCTGTGAGATAACAGAACACCCTATAAGAGATATTAAAAAAAAGACCAGACAAAGGAAATGGTCCACTTGGGTTACTCGAAGACAAATGTGGCAAGACTTATGTCAAGCCCAAATCCCCAGAGGAAAAAAATGATAGAAAACCAAATTTGGTACTAAGGCGTTTCTGGAAGGTTTTAAAACCAGAAGAACAGTTTACAAAAGAGATTCAAAGGATAACAACTGTACAAGGGGTGGTTAAGAATCCCCAAGGATTAAGTAAGATTCATTTCTCTTCTGATAAAGGCTATACTAGGGGTGGAAGCAGGTTTTCCCACCAAGTTCTCCCCCAGTAACCTGGTGTGGTCAATAGGAAGATGACAGATGTGGCTATAGTCAGGAGGCAGACCCAGAGCTTGCCTGACTCAGGGAACCCACAAGTGCAGCAGGGACAGGAGAAGCTCCCTGCCTCCTTAGCCCAGTGCAGGGTCAGGAAACTGGAGCCAACACCTGTAAGTGTATCAAGAATAAAAGAATCCAAAGAGATAACTAAAAATGGTAAAGAGCTAATCAAATCAATGTCTCATACCCATGCTATGGTACCTAAGAAGGATCTATGGAGAAAACAGTTAATACAAATGGACAAAACCTTTTCATGCTGTGTGAGACCTTGTCTATACTTGATTTAATATATGTTAACATTCCCTTGAGTGTTTTACAGATGTGAAACCCATTCGAAAGATACCTGGAGAAGCAACAGCTAGCTATAGCTGTAAGATTCTTGGGAGTTTTATGTAGGTTGGGTAAGATGAGGATAGAGATACCCAAGCTATACAACTGTTAAGAAAATCTACAGTACCAGGGGTGGGTTGCCCCCTTATGAGCTGTTGGTCAGAGAGATCCTAGAGGTCCTCCAATTCACCAAGGCTATTGCCATTAATGTTGGTTGTACACTAGAAAGGTCAGTAAGGCCATGTTGCTGAGGACACTGCATGTTGTGAGTGCAGGAAAATAAGAGACTAAGCCAAAGAACTCCTTGCCATTGGATGGCTGATGTTCATATTGCCAGAAGGCTTTATACAGATGGTTGGGGAAGAAATGATCCCCTATAAGTCTACTCAGTGATGGACCCCACATGCTGCACACTATGGACATGCCAAGCAATACCTACAAGTGCAATAATGGCTTTAACACATATGTACAACTGACAAATTTCTAATTGGATAAGGCCCACTCCTAGGGGTGGAACACACATCTGGTGCTGTAGACCAGGCCAACGCCTTATGTTGAGAAAGGCTACAGGCCCTAGTGGAGACGCCATCATGAATATACTGTTTAATGAGTATAGTACACTTGCTGGGATATCCTCTAGGCATCTGTATTTACATTCATGTTTGTTTAAACGTGTCTACGTCCTTCCATTTGTCTTTATAGTAGAAGAAATGCCACTGAGATAGATCAGTGGCCACGGCTTAAAGATGACTAATGGGGAGGCCCAAGAAGCCAGTCCCTCACCATGATACAAGAGAGATTGCCCTACATCTATCACCCCCCTCCAAGGCTCAGGGACTTTAGCAGAAGATGGACGGAAAGATTGTAAGAGTGGAGGAAAGGTGTGGAGTGTCTCCCAATTGGCTAGTTCCTCCAATGGGCGGGCCCTGCCGTGGAGTGTGGACTACTGGGATGTGGCTGGGAGTGATCTTGGAACTGAAGCCATGAGCCCAGCCGGGGAAGTCATAAGCCATGAGGAAGCGCACGAGCCATGGGAATGTGCAGCCACACGCAACAGCTCAAAGACAAAATGGGCTGACTCTTATGGACCTGTAGTGATTGCTGGCTCCAGAGGCGTGAGCGAATGTTAATGGGGACTATGGTAGTGGTGGTGCGGTTTGATAAGGTAGGCTCTGAGCCGTGCCACCAGAGGCATGGGGCTAGGCACTGGGTACTCATTCCTTCATAAGTTAATAAATACACATAAAATATATGGTTTGTCTGATTGAGCAGGAGACCCAGAGGGAATTCCAGCCAGAGTAAGTCACCAGTTACATTTTGGAGATGACTTTGTGAGAAGGTCTGGGAAAGGATAGAAAAGTTCATGGAATATGTGAAGTGGAGGTCAGTGGGTTAGTGATGGAGGAAACTTGGGTGGAAGAGTTAAGGGAAAGATGATGCAGGAGCTAGATGGAAAAGTACGGCCAGAGAAAGCTGGTATGAGTGTTGAAAAGACTTTAACAAGGCAAAATGTGAGAACCAAGAATGCTGGGATGGGGTACAGAGGAAGACAAGATGCCATAGGAAAGGAGTGAGATTCCAGGAGAGGGGATAGAATTAAAGGCTGAAGACATGGAGGTGAAGAGGAGGCAAATCATTGAAGAGATGGGGAGAGGCTCTGCATGACAGGCAAGGAGCAGAGGCTGGGCAGTCACAGAGAATTTTATGAGAATTTATACATCTTTCACCTGGTCCTCACTCTTGACTTTGTTTGGCATGCTTCTCCATCTTTCTATAGCAGCCATTCCAGGTCAGGAGAGGCTGAGCTGGTCCACTCTTTGTGACCTCAGGTCCTATCTGCATCCTTTTGGCCCCTAAGTGCAGTCTGGCATGGAAGCCATAAATATCCCAGGAGACACAATTGAATGGTCTTTGCTGTAAACACAGATTAAACTTTTAATTTCTTTCAAAGGTACAGCTAGTAATTTCATGAGTAACATTCTCCAAAATTCTTCATGTAATCACTACATCCCTAAAATTTCTCAAAAAGTTCCCTAGATTTGATTTGTACCCCCGCCAGTATCTTGCTGGAGTGAGAGAGTTGGGGGAGGCTTGGGTGGGATACAGTTTTTAATGTGAGGAAGCCCAATAAACCAGATTTAGATTGTTTTTTCTTTCCTTAAATTTCGTATTCATAGTAAAGACAAGATAGTTATACTACGTTAATTGCAATTTCTGTAGAATGAGGAAGTTTACCCAGTTCTTAACTGGAAAGAACATGCTAGCTGTACTTCTCATGATTAGAGAAGTAGTCCATGCAGTTGTACTACAGTCAGTGACCGTAGCCCAGCTTAGGTTTGCAAGCAGAGATGATAGTTCTTCAAAATTCTTTTGTTCCAGTTGTTAAGACAGGGTCTATTGTAGAACATGCTGGCCTCAAACTAGTAGTGATCCTCATCCTCCAGCTTCTGTCTTCTAAGTGCTGGGAGTATAGGCACCTGCCGCATACCTTGCATTTTTGTTTTATTCTTCTGGCAGTTGAACCCAAGGGCATGCACCACTGAGCTACATTCCAGCCACCTTGGCTCTTAAAAAACATCCTTCATATAGTCACGTAGCTCCCACTGGAGTAAGTATGCACATAGCATCATAACCTCAAGTTTAATGACACATAGGGCAAGTTATAACATATTTGATTTTTACACATTTGGAAATTCTGCAAATAAAGATTTTTGAGGGGAAGCCTTTAATTACATGATTAACTGAAATGGCTAGAAAAGTAATAAAAATCTACTATTTTACTTTATTACTATTTTAATGTAATTTCTGATTTTGTGATCATATTTAAAATTATATACCACAGATAACACCAGAAGTCGAAAAAAGCACACCAAGTATAAATCTGAAACACAGAACAAAACGAACAAGACCACATATACTTACAAAAACTCTAGAACCAAGTATGCTAAGAATTATTAAGCTGTACCCTTTGCCCTCGCCTACACACAAGGCTGATAAAGCTATGCCTTTTGGTCTCTTAAAAACCTAAGCATGCTCTCGGCATCGAATGAGCTTTTTAAAAGCCAGCTTAAAGTCTTCATTAAAACTTGTGTACAGAAGAGGGTTGATTAGAGAATTAACATATCCAAGCCATGTTAAAAAGTCAGCCACTTCAGAGGATATGGTGTTTACACTCAGGCCCACAATCAACTCTTTGATGAAAAATGGCAGCCAGGACAAGATGAATGCGCCCAAAATCAGTCCCAGGATGCGTGCTGCCTTGCGCTCCCTGGTACTAGAGATTTGCTGCCTTTCTCCAGGGTAATCCAAACCATTGTCAAAGGGAGGGATCTTGATGGAGGTGTAGATCCTTTCAAACTCTGTGGTAGGGTCTACTGAGGTGGTGGCGTCAGACACACAGAAAGTCTGTGTAAGTTTATAACTTGCAAATGAATTCTGGCTGTCTGTGCTTCTGTTGCTTAAATGCCTGCTTGATCCCCTTTTCTGGTACAGGCTCTTGGCTGCATGGTAAATTCTATAATAGAGAATCAGGATCAATGTTAAGGGGATATAAAAAGCCCCAAGTGTGGAGTAAATGGTGTAGATAACATGGTCATGCTGGATAGTGCACTGGCTGGTGAGTGGGCTGAGCTGGTGGTGGCTTCTCCAGAACAGAGGGGGCATGGAGATGAAGATGGAGATGGTCCAGACAGTGAGAATCATCAGTCCTGCCCTCTTGGCTGTCCTCTTTCTAGCATATTCAATCGCATTGGTGATGGCCCAGTACCTGTCCAAGGCAATCACACAGAGATGGAGGATGGAGCAGGTGCAGCAGGCCATGTCCACACTCAGCCACACCTCACAGACAAAGTACCCAAGCTTCCAGCTTCCCATGACAATATACATGATGCTCAGGGGCATGACAAGCACCGCTACCAGGAGGTCTGTCACAGCCAGCGAGCAGATCAGGTAGTTTGCGGGCTGATGGAGCTTCTTGGTGGTGCAGATGGCCAGGATCACAGCAGAGTTCAGCAACATGGTCAGGGTGGTGATGATCACCAGAGCCATGCAAACAAGCATCTTCTCTGTGACAGTCTTGGGCCTTACTGCCACACTGGCTTCTGTGGTACAGTTGCTGATGTTCATGGCTCCAAGTTCTAATCTGCACTGTGGAGAAGCTGCAGGTTATTTTTCTTCAGCTGTAAATTGTAGTCTTGAGTGTCTTTCCTTTGTAAGGAGGCTATAATTTCTACACCTATACAGTCTCTCGTTTTCCATTTTTTTTTGTGGGTAAAGGAGACAGCCACCACATTTCTTCTGAGTGGAGAGTTCCTGGAAAATATTATACTACTCGTTAATAAAATTGCCACAATTTTCCAGGAAAACATGATAGTATTTTGGTATTCACAAAATACCAAAGATTTTCAATATAATTTTCTTTCTCCTCTCTGTAATTTGAGTTCATCTTCACATTATTCCACAAAGAATATTTTTGAGCTAATTTCTCAAACTGCTTCTGATAAACACAACATCAACAATATTTAAGTCTGTTCTTGCTAACTGAATTTCTTCTTTTTATTCCTTTACATGTATTTAAAAGATCTCTGTTCAAAAAGATGTATTTACATTACATGGCTTTAAATTTTCTGGGGAGTAAAATGTCAGATTAGAAGTCACATCTGAGGGAATGACTAGTCCTAGTGAGGCCCAGGGCTCAGGACTGCTATGCTGTCCCACCACAACTCACTGACAGATGTGCTCTACTCACCAGCACATCCCCTCCACTTTTCACTGACACCTGCCCCTGCATCGCCCCAGGCACCCCACTAATGCCGGATCAACCTTAAATATGTCTCTTCCAGTGAGCGACCTACAGAGTCAGCATCCCAAGTGAATTCTGTCTTAGAGTAACTGACCCTCAGTAGTCACAGATCCCGGAAACTGCCCACTGCAGCCACTGTCACACACGCACAGGGGCTAGTCTCATGACGCCACTCTCCTTGCTTTTGTTGAAACAGCAACACCTAATCAGGCACCTCAAATGATCTTGGGAACCTTGGAGAGAACCCTTGCCTATTGAGAGCAAACAAACAAACAAAAAAAAACAACCATGGAGTTCCAACACAACAAAGCAAGCACAAAAGGACTACTGGGGGAAAAAATGAGGCTTAAAAACCGGAGCATGAGTCTGTCAGCCAGAAAAAGCAACTCCCAGTCCTCTGCCATCCCTAGGTCCACTTACAAGGCAGAAGTGCCGGGCTATGAAACAACCATCTGCCTGCACAGAAAGGCATCCTGGTGGGCAGCACTGGCGTGTTGAGTCTTTTTTGGGCAAGGCACAGCAAGCTCAGCCTCTGGAAAGTTCAGTCCTTTACTCACAGGGAGTTGGTTTGTACCTTGAGGAGGAGGTAGGGAACTCGGGCAGGAAGCTGTTTACTTATATTTACTGCTCTAGCTAAGACTTTGGGCACTATATTAAGAATGGAGAGTGGACATCTTTGCTCCAGTTTTTGGAGGAAATGTTACAGGTTTGCCATACATAGCCTTCATCATGTTAGCTGTGCTCCTCCTCAGGGATTTTTATCAGGAAGGGATGTTGGATTTTATCAAAAGCTTTTGCTGCATCATATGATTTCTGCCAAGTCGATTTATGTGTTATATTACTCTTACTGATTTCTGTATGTTAAACCAACCCCATATCTCTGGAATGAAAGTGACTCAGTTATGGTGTCTGATCTTAGTGTCCTTTTGGATACAGCTTGCCAGAATTTCATTGAGCATTTTGGGAACTTTCTTTTCTGTCTTTTTCTGGTTTGGGTATACAGTTAGGGTAGGTTTCATAGAATGAGTCTAGAGATAACTTTTTCAGGAGTTTGAAAATTGTAAATTTAATTTTCTTTAAAGTTTCAGGGTTGCTCAACCTGTTTCCTATGGGTAAACTGTGCTTTTTGAATTATTGGTCCAGTTTATCCAAACTGACATTTGTAGAAAGTTGTTTTTAAGTATTAACTATTTTGATATCTGCAGGTCTATAATGATATTCCCTGTTCATTGCTGAAATTGATTATTTGTGTGTTTTTATTTTTCCTTTGAGAGGTATGAAGTTTTTCAATTTTATTGATCTTTTCAAATAATCAATTTTTGGTTTCACAGATGACTTTTCTGCCTTGACATTGTTAGCTACTGCTCTGATCTTTCTTAGTCCCTTCCTTCTTCTCTGGACTTGTTTTACTATTTCTTTTTCTAATTGCTTTTTTCTTCTTTTGTTGTGCTATTACCTTTTCTAGCTTCCTGAGGTGGGAGTTTAGATGACTTCTAAAAATATTTTAATTATTGTATTTGTTTTATGTATATGAGTGTATTGCCTGCATGCTTGTAAGTGCACCTGTGTTGTGCAATTACCATGGAGGTGAGAAGAGGGAGGGCATCAGAATCCGAGGAACTGGAGTTATGGACAGTTGTTAGTCACCATGTGGATGCTGGGAACCAAACCCAGGTCCTCTGAAAGAGCAGCCAGTGCTCTTAACCTCTGAGCCAAATCTCTGGCCCGGCTTAACATATTTTATAGCAGCTGTCTTTTATGGCCCCTTAATATTTCTGCCTTCATGGTAAATTAGCCCTTTCATCGTAATGTAATGCCTCATCATTCTCTTTGCTCTTAAGTCTTCTTTATCTGATATTAATGTCTGCATATCTCCTGCTTCTGACTGATCATCTTTCTTTCCTAAATCTTTTCCTTTCAACCTTCCTGTATGATTAGGTTTGGACTGTCTGAAAAACAGCATATAATTGGGCCATGTTTTTGTTATTCACATTGACAATTTGTCTTTTATTAATTATTGGAAATGTTTAATACACTTATGATAGGTTATTAATTCTGCCATTTCATTTTTGCTTTTGCTTAATTTTTTTTGTTTACATATCTGATTTATTTTTCTACCTTCCTATAAGTTACATGGATATTTTTCAAGTTAATTTGAATTTTTATATATATAGTTTTTAGTTCATTTCTTGCGGCAGTTTTCAAATGGCTGATTATATATATAATCACTGGTCCCAATCTGTTGGTGATGCTATTTCCCAAGTCAAGTGAAACACAGAAAACTGATCTCTCTTTACTTCACTCAACCCTTTCCCACTCACAATAAAATTTAATTAAACATTTCTTCTTTAGTCATTGAAAACCACATTAGGTTATTTTATAATTTTGCTTCAAGGAGCTGGAAAGATGGCTCAGTGGTTAAGAACACTTCCTATTCTTCCAGAGGACCTGGATTCTATTCCCAGCACCCACATGGTGACTAACAACCATCTATAACTCTAGTTCCAGGGATCCAACACCCTCTTCTGGTCTCTGTGGGCATTGTATGCACTTGGTGCGCTTATACACTTACAGGCAAAACACGCATACACATGTTGAAGCATAATTTTGCTTCAACAATGAAATATAGGAAAAGGAGAGTCAAATTGTGTTTTATTTACTCATATTTTTGTTATTTTTCTTCCTCCTTCTCCTCCTTTGCCTCCTCCTCCTCCACCTCCTCCTCCTCTTCTTTTTGGATATATGGTCTCATTCTGTAGCCCAAGCTTGTCTGGAACTCACTATATAGCCCAGGCTTTGAACTCAAGGTAATCTTTCTGCCCAAGCCTCCTGAGTGCTGGGATTATAGGCATGAGCCACCAAGCATAACTTTTCATTGTTTTTGCTTCCCTCCTCATATTCCAAGATTCTCACTTTTATCATGTTATTTCTACTTAGAGACCTTTTTTAATCCTTTTATGGTAGATCTGACAGTAAATTTTTAGTTTCTTTTTATTTAAGAATCTGGTGGTTTCTAGTCTTTTTTTTTTGTGTGTGTGTGTGTGTGTGTGTGTGTGTGTGTGTGTTCATATGTGTGTGTAAGCACATAGGTGTCACACCGTCAAGACCGAAAGCCCAAATTAAGAGTCTCCTTCAATTGCTCCCTACCTTGCTTTTATTTCTTTAAATTAAAAAAAAAAAAAAAATTTGTGTGTGAGCACGTGTATGGGGTGTCTGCAGGTGTGCACATCTGTGTATGTGGAGACCAGAGTTGACACTGGGATGTCCTCTCCAGTCATTTATCTACTTTATTTTTTTGAGCGAAGGTCTCTCACTGAACCCAGAGTTCACCATTTGGGATAGACTGGCTAGGCATCAAGCTCCTAAAATCTGATACTGTCCTCCAGCTCAGACATTACAGACATACTCAGCCATGCCTGCCTTTTCTGGGGTGCTAGATATCTGAACTCAGATCCTCATGCTTGTACAGCAAGCACTTTTCCTACTGAGCCTCCTCTCTTCATTCTTTTTTTAAAGATTCGTATTTTATATGTGTGTATGCCACATGTGTGTAGGTACCTGTGGAGACTGGAAGAGAGCACTGCATCGTCTGGAGATGGAGTTGCAGGTGTTTGTGAGCAGTCTGATGCAGGTGCTGGGAACTGAACTTGGGTCCTCTGGAAGAGTAGGAAGTGCTCTTAAACCATGGAGTCATCTCTCCATCCCCTCTGTCTTCGTTCTTGAAAGGTGTTTTTATTGTATATGGAAGTCTAGGCTGACAGTTTTTTGTTGGTTGGTTGGTTGGTTTTAAAACTTGAAAAATGGGCCTTTTCTTTTTGGTGTCTATGGTTCCTAATAAAAAATCTACAGTAATTGAAATTTTCTTCCTTTGTAAGTATGGCATCAGGATATAATGCCGTGTATGTTTGAAGATGCAACAAGGAAACCCATTATTTTGTATGCTAATTTAGATAATCAATAAAAGTAAAAAAGTGTTGTATTATTCTGTTTCACTGCTAAAAGTTTTTTAAATGTTTACTTTTAATTTTTTAATTTGAATTGATGTGTCTTGGTGTCTGTCTTTGTGTCTTTGTGTCTGTCATATTTGAGTTTAATCTGTTCTTTAATATTTTCATACATGCTGCCAAAATCTTTTGCCATTTTTTTCCTAGGAAACTTTCTTTCAAAGGTCTGCCCTCTGTTCTCTCTTACTATGGATTTCCATTGACATGTATTTTGGATCTTTTGTTACATTCCAACAAATCCCCAAGGCTGTTCTTCCTATTTTACCTGAAGCTTTTATGTTGTGATAGTGTATGTTTTATGTTGGTAATTAGAGCAATTTGCATTTTTGTATATGCAAGCCCACAGATTCTTTCCAGTGCTCCCTATTCTGCTATTGAGTACATATGCTGAGATCTTTAATTTTAGACGTTGGATATTCTATTTTAAAACTTTGACTTTTTTCTTTTTTATTTTCTATTCATTTGCCAAGATTTTCTTTTATTTCATTTGTTTTATGTGCAATTTTTTTATCATGGTTTTAAAAATTCTTTATCACCTATGGATTTTCTTTCAAGTTGATATTTTTCCTGATTTTTTTAATATGATGAGTGACTTTATTTTTACTAGACATTTTGAGTAGCACTGTGGTATAGGACTTTGGATCTTCTTTAAATCTTATAATAATCCTATGCTTATATTGATCTTGGAAAGAGGAGGTGTACTGTATTATTAACATTTTTTACCCTAAGTAATGCACCAACTATTCTTGGGGAAATTATTTAATCTTTGGGACCTTGGGCTCACATTTTGAAAAAGAATAACAACTCTATCTACTTTACATATTTATACAGAGAATTAAGTGAGGCAGCATCTCAAGGTGGTCACACATTTCCTGACATCCAAAAGTACACGGTAATAGTGTCTTCAATCTATTCTTTGACGAACATGCGCATATGTTGACATACTAGTGACATGTTATCTCCATATTGAACTAAAGGATGTTTGCTTATATTAATGTCTTTTAATGTTCACTCTCTCCCTTTAAGATTTATTCTTCAGCTTTCTGAGTGATAAAACAAAGCATAAATCTAACAGTTGTTGTGATGGCTAGCTTTAATTGTCAAACTGACACAACATAGACCTGCCCGAGAAGAGAGTCAGAAAGAGGGATTGTCTGCACTGAGTTGGTCTGTGGGCATGTCTGTGGGGCTTGCTTAATTAAGTGACTCAATGAGAAAGAAGGTAGCCCAGTCTGGGCAGACCATTCCCTAGTCAGGGAACCCCTGAACAGTACAACTGTGGAGGAACTGAGCTGAGCACAAGCTTGCCTGCATTCATTTATCTCTGCTGGCAAGTGTGGCTGTGGTGTGACAGGAGCTGGCGAGTGTGGCTGTGGTGTGACAGGACAGCTCAAGCTCCTGCAGCAGTGATGGAATATAGCCTGGAGTTGTAAGCCAAGCAAATCCTTTCTCTCCCATATTGCTTTTCTGTCAGGGTATTTGATCACAGCAACAGAAATGGAACTGAAACAGATGTTGACCAAAATAGTATACATTTTTTTGTCCATTTACTATAATTCCTTGGTAAGTCATCTATTCATTTTAATTATGTATATGCATGTGTGCCTATGTGTGGCTATGTGCACATGAGTGTAGGTGACTGCAGAGGCAGAACTTTGAGATCAATATAAAAGCACCTAAGGTAAAGAAAATATTTGTCCTATGTGATAAGATTTCTCACACAGTCCGGATATGCACTCCCTGGGCCCTGAGGCCAGATGCCTGGGGCATGCCTCATTCCACCACTTTGATCCCCTTCTCCAGAATTTCTTATACCTACCTTATACCATCCAAGGGGATGGCTGGATGGATAACTTTATACTTATCCATCTCCTTGAAGAAACAGAGGCTTCCAATCCTTTTCTTCCTACCTACTGGCTATAAAAGTTACAAGTCAGGTGGGCATGGTGACACATGCCTTTAATCCCAGCACTCAGGAGGCAGAGGCAGGTGGATCTCTGTGAGTTCAAGGCCAGCCTGGTCTACATAGTGAGTTCCAGGACAGCTGGGGCTACAGGGAGACCCTGTCTCAAAAAGACAAAAAAAAAAAAGTTACAAGTCATTAGAAGAAATCACTATAACATTCAACATTATGTCCGATCTGAAAGATGCTTAGAAATAATGAAGTTCCAAGTTTAGACATAAGAAAACAGAGATCCATAGGCACAGATTATCTTTTTTCAGGATCAAACAGCCAACCATCAGCATATCTGAGATATATCTTCAGGACTCAGTTCTTGATCCTCTGTTCTATATAGGACATTGTCTTCTACGTCTTAATCTGAAATATGCAGTGAAGACGAGAGATACATGTTAACTTGCATTTTGTGGAACATGGCCTTGGAAGCAGTCCTAACAGAGCTAAGTAGTTCAAGATAGCAGTGCTTTCAACAAAGGAAGCTCAGCCGGCAGCTTCAGTGCTCACTGTCTTGGAGCTCTCTCTCTCTCTCTCTCTCTCTCTCTCTCTCTCTCTCTCTCTCACAGAGGCCCACTCAATACAAAAGACTCTAGAGGGAGCAAACATGCACAGTACAGGAAGGAGCCCAGATCATTTGTAAGGATTTCAGTTCAGCAATGTCATTAAGCTGTGGCCCCTTCCTGTAAGCTAGAACTGTGGTCCCTTCCTGTGAGCTGGAGCTGTGGTCACCTCCCATGAGCTGGTCCTGCGGTCCCCTCCTGTGAGCCAGAGCTGTGGTCCCTTCCCATGAGTCTGGAGCGTTGGTCCCCAACTGTGAGCCATGGTTCCACACTCCTCTAGTGCTGGGCTGATGGTGGAGCCAATTGGAGAATGGGGGACCTCATGATGCTCAGCAGCAGTTTCTGCCTTCTCTGAGTGGCTTCACTCCCCAAAATTCCTTTGTCCCAATGTTCCGGCATATGTAGAAGACAGGGGAGGTGTTTGTCTTTTGCAGATTCTAGTCTTGGGAGGACTGATTCTCAAGAATGGACTTCCCACCTCTCTTGATGGCCAGCTGTGGTCCTGACTCCACATGAGGTCCTGGGCACCCAGGCCTTGATGTTGGACCTTTCCCATTCCCAGGCGCCAAGAAGTTTTCCATCAGTTTTCTTTTACTTTTCACAGAGCCCAGTGTACCTTGACCTGTGCCCTACAGGACATGAATCACCTAATTAAACTTTTAGAGATAAAAACCACAATCTGGAAAGTTAATTTTTTTTAATTTAAGAAATTCTAGTATGATTTTATCCAATAGGTGATAGTATTGTCAGTATACTGTATATTTTTAAACACAGTATGCAGAAGAAAGAAGTTTGAATTTCTCACCATAAAAAACTGACAAATGAGGCTCTGGGTGTGGCAGTAAATGCCTTCAGCCCCAATACTTGAAAAGTAGAGGCAGGAAGACCAAGAGTTCAAAGATAGCCTCAGCTACATGAGACCCTACTTCCAAACAAAAATCCTCCCCAAACCCAAAGCAAAGCAAACCAAACAAAAACTGCAAAAACTTGCTAAATGAGGAGATAGGTATGTGTTATAGCCCAACTTAAATATGACATAGTATGTACATGTATTAAAAAATCACATGGCACTCCACAACTATGTACAATTTCTGTGTATCTGATAAAAATAAATTTAAATGAAAAAAGTATCAATAACTTATCCTCACACGACAATATTGTTTTGCTCTAGATACTTAATCTGATCTTACAAAGTTACAAGGATCCCCAAATACTATTTATTTAGTTCCTGAGTTGTCCTTCTCTTAAAAACAACCAATTATTTTTGCAGATTATAAATAGCTCATTGTTTTCAGGGCTAGAGAGAAGGCTCAGTGGTTAAGAGCATGGCTGTTCTTGCAGAAGACCCAGGTTTGACCCTCAGTACCCACATGTTGTCTAACAACCATCCATAATTCTAGTTAAAGGGGAATCTGATGTCCTCTTCTGACCTCCTTGGGCACTGCACAACATGGGTGCACATATACACATGCAAGCATAACATTCATACACATAAAATACATAAAAAATAAACAGTTCATTGTTTTCACCATAATATGGTGATAGCTTTTCAAGGAGATAAAGAAACCAGCAAAAATAATTTTGCATCAAGACATAAGATATACACATTTAGATGAAAATCCAGCCCTGTTCATGGCCTGGCTCATTGAGGCCGTTACCATACATCAACTTAGACCTCTTCACACCCACAGGCATCCTCTTTCTTCACATCTAATTTATCAGCCAGTCAGCTCCTGATATCTACCCCCCCCCCAAATGAACACAGAACAGGGACCTGAGTCCTCCCATCAGGAACCCTTAAACAGCATTTAAGGTTTTTAAGAATTAAGAAGATGAGGCGTAAAGGGAAAAGGAAAAACATGTAAAGGCCAAGTATGAGCTCCTAGCCTCAGCCTTCCAGAACTATCCACCTCAGAAGGTCACCCCCAGTCCCATGTCCTCTCAGCAGACTTCTCCCAGAGCCTGCTTCTGTTGTGGTAATTCAGGGCACTGGACAAAAGCTTGATTGAACTCCAACCCCCTACCCAAGGCCTGTCCATTCTGGGGACAGTGAGGCCACTGGAGAATGGACTGTCCTCAGAGTCATCAAGGCCAATGGCTCCCCTGACCCCTCTATGTCATCACCATCACCACCCAGCAACACAGCAACAATTCCCCCAGTCTCCAGTTATTAGAATGAGGCAGCCTGGGGTCACATACCCTACTTGCTGAAGGCAAGTCATCTGAGGAAGCCCCAGGTAATTGAGGCTATTCCTTCCTGGTCAACATCAGGGTGTCCTTTTTCCCCCTCACCTCCTGGTCAGGATCCTCTTCTAGCTCCCACAGTCCTGTAATTGGAGTCTTGGGTAAGCCCCACTTTCTTAGGCTCACTTCTAGGGTCCCCTGTACATTCAGACAATTAACTATATCACATTTCTTCATCATCATGCTCAAATGCCCATGCCCCTCTTAGGACATGATCTAAAGTAGACATGAGACTACCCTGACTTCTTCCCTTTTAATTCAACAATTATCTTTTGTTTAACACTGGACTCTAAGTTGATGGGTACTCCCCATTCCCTCCCTGAAGAACACTCCCTCTTAGGGACTTCCATCAATCCCCAGGTTTGGGATACTGATAGCCCAACAACTGCCTTGGGATACTGATAGCCCAACAACTGCCAAACACCACCATCTTAGGGTCTCCTTAAGGGACCCCAATTCCTATATCACCCAGGCCCAATATCCAGTTTCCCCTGCTACCAACAGAGGACTCCAACCTCTTATCACTCACTTACTAAAAACAAACCTCATCACCCCTATAAATTCTCTCCATACACCCATCCTGGTGTATGAGAAAAACTGAATGGCTCATACAAGCTAGTCCAAGACCACAGGAAAATAAACTACACCATTATCCCCACTCACCCTGTGGTCCCCAACCCCTATACCCTCTGTCCATCATCCCTCCTCAGCTGTTTCACTGGCCTGAACCTTAAAGATACATTTTTTATTATTCCTCTGCACCCTGACTCTCAGCCTCTTTTTGCTTTCACCTGGGAGGAGCCCAACACCCTAAATGCCTGACAACTCACCTGGACAGTCCAGCCCTAAGAGTTTAGGGACAGCCCACACTATCTTGGACTGACCCTACAAAAGGGTCTATGCCTTTCACCCAGTCACCTTCTTCAATATGCAAATGACCTATTGCTCTGCAGCCCTTCCAAAGAACATGCATAGAACACATCATAACCTTACTAAATGCCTTGGCTGACTGGGGATATCAGACAATTAGCTATACCACATTTGGTGTTCCACCAAAAGGCATAAGCACAGTCTTCTATCTGGAACTGCAGATCACCAAAGGTAAATGAGTAATCCCCCACAATAGAATTACCAGCCTCATAGAAATCCTGCACCCCTCCATAAAAGAGAACTTCTCTTTCTGCTAGGCCTCCTTAGGTTCCTCTACATCTGGATTCCCAACTTTTCACTAATTGCCCAACCCTTGTATGATGCAACTAAGGGCTCCTTAGATGAATACCTCCTAGCTCCCTCTCCTCTCCCTACCCCAGTAAGAGTCTTAAAACAAGCCCTAATCAAAGCCTCTACTCTCTATCTCCCCAAGCCCCTTAAGCCATTTCTCCTTTTCCTTCATTTTGACAAGGGACAGATTTTAACTCTCTGTCAGAAGGCTGGTGAGACTTACCACTCCATTGCTTTTCTCCAAACTGCTCTTTATAGGGAGGCTGGCTCCCTTGCCTTCAGGCAATGGCAGCTGCAGCCCTCCTAATTCCAGGGGCCAATAAACTAACCTTACACAGCTCACTTGTAATTCTCTCTCCACTCCCTAAAGGATTTTCTTGGCTATCACCCACTCCTTACCCTAACAACACCCCCACCCCTGGCCAAACACAGCTCCTGCAAGCATACCTGTATAAACATTGATACAGGCTCAAAATACACCTACAACATTCTACATTCCAGCTTCTAATATGGAGAAAAAGCCGTTTGCTCACCCAGATGGGAACCCCCCATAGTCAATGACCAGCTGATTCATGACCTGTTGGAAGCTATCCAGTTATCAACAAAGGTGGCCATTATTCACTATAGAGGGCATCAGAAAAATGGAAAATATGTCTCCACAGTCAATAATGTGGTTAACTCCCTGGTTAAAGAGATCACTCAGGGCTACCCTATTCCCCAGCATCTGTTCAACCTCCACAGCCTCAAAACCTCTCATGTCTCATGGTCTTTCCTACCTTCATCTGCTTTCTACCCAGATAACACCGCCCTCCTTTCCTCCTAAACACACAATTCAGCTGACCCTGAAAGACAGTTCTTGCAGGGAATTCACTATCTCCTGCCAGATCTGTCAGCTATCCAACACAAATGCCATCATTAGCCACATACTTCCTATTCATCAGGTGCACCTTCCAGGCACCAACTGGCAAACAGACTTCATCCATATGCCCCCCCTACACACACCATTTGTATAACAACAACCAAAAAAGCCAAAACATAAATTCCTCCTTGTACTGGTGCAAACCGTCACCAGACGGGTTGAAGTATTCCCCATAATCAATAAAAGGACATTCAGAGTTTCCTCCTTTCCCATGAGGGAAATTATTTCCCATTTTGGCTTACCCACATCTCTACCAGTTGGACAACGATCTGGAGTTTGTCTGTAATGTCACCTCGTCTGTACATAGTCCAATATCTCCAGATACCATAGAAATTTCACAAACCATACCAACCATGATCCTCAGGCAAAGTCAAGAGGGTTAATAGAACTCTAAAGGAGTTCATACCAAACTAACAATGGAGCACACCTGGACTAGGTAAAATTACTTCCTCTAGCTCTCCTCAAACATTGCACGCTCCCCAAAACCCACTCCTACTGAAACTTTTGAGCTCATGTAGGGGCAGCCCAGTGCATTCCAGGACTGTTCTCTACCCCTCTTGGTAATGGACCCTCTCCTTACCTTCTTTTGCTCCTCCCTGTGGAAACAAGCTGACCTTATCCTAGTTGGGGGACTCCACTTACCTGGCCTCACTCTACCCTGACCCCATAGGGCTGAAATGGGAAGGGCCTTTTACAGTCATTCTAGCCACTCCCACTGCAGCAAAACTGCCAGGACAGCCCTCCTGGGTCCATATTTCATGCCTCAAAAAGGCCACCTCCTGTTTTCAAGCAATGCCAACCAGCCCTACTTCCCTAAAGATAACCACACTCCCACCTACACCTGGACAGGACTACCCCATTGTATGCCCTTCTAATGGTTTTCACTCTGCAGCAGCCCAGGTTGTTCCTGACATACATACAAAGACCTCTGGCTAGTCCCCTACCCATCACAACATTTGATGAACTTCTGGAAATTGCAGAAGACTTCTAGCTACAAGGAACATTCATTGCCTTCACCACAGATCAGATACAATTCCTCTCCTTGGCCCTTTCCTTTAGCGTTTATCCTCTATCCTCTACCTCCTTCCCAGTCTCAAAACTAATACCTGGCCATGACACCCAACTGGAGCCTTCTTCTCACTCTCCCCTTGATTTCAGCTCTGGACAACTAGATGCTCCTCCTTAGTCAAACCTACCTAAAACCCATGAACCACCTTCTCTTCTGACTGCTGGGTGTGTCTTTTCACTAGGGTCCAACCATCCTGGCCATCCCAACGCCCCTGTCTGCACAGATTGATATCCCCATGAGATTGCACGTTTTCCCAATGACTGACCCATTTCCAAACCCCATACTCATAACTGACCTTTCAAAACAATTTTTTCTCTTCTGCCCCTTCACAATCCCCCTACTCTTTCCACAACCCTGAACGACCAGCTATAGCCCTCCTTCAATTAATCAACTCAGTCAGGCTATTTTCCATTCTCACCTGGCTTACTGCTATAAAACAGCCCCAGCCAACAAACATCCACTTAGAACCCTTTCAGTGCCTGTAAGGGTTCTGAAATCCTCTGACACCCTCCCCCTCTCACGAGCTGCTCTTTGTGTATTTTGCTTCCCCAATTCCCCCTCTCTCTCAACCTTTGCAGGTATTCTTCCCACCTTACTCTGCAACCACACCCTCTAAATCCAATTCCCTTCCAACCACCAAAACAAAGACCTCTCCAAAGGCAATCCACCACCCTAAAGCAAAATGGTGGTAAATAGAAAACTTCCTCCAGGTCTCCAGATCTCCCAACCCCTGTCTGTCACTAGGCTCCTATCCCTCTACTTCCTGTTGGACTAAAATTTTTGTCACACTTCCCCTGCCACTCCCTGAATACGCTGACCCTCATGCAATTTCCTTCCCAACATCAGTGTCCTTTGCCTCTCTGACACTGACAATGAAACTCTCCTCATCAACCCATCCCTCAATCCAACCCCCTTTCAGTTACAACCCATCTTAAACCCTCATATCCCTCACCCCCTCTTCCACTACAAACCTATCCAAGCAGCAACATTATTCAGCAAATATCTAACTTTGGAGAAGGAGTTCACCATTCAACCAGATTGGCCCACAACTTCAAAGATCTTCTCTCATCTCCTTACACTGCCATATTCATTCTGCGTCAACTCCTCAGTTTTCTTCCTCTGCAGTTTCTCCACCTATGTCTGTCTCCCTGCCAACTGATCTGGTGTTTGTACCCTAGTCTTCCAATACCCGACATCCAACTCCTCCCAAACAACCAAACAGTATCTGTCCCACTCATGACATCCCTTCCATCCTCACCTTCTCCCTCTCATCAAAAAGACCCTTCAACTACTTACTTCTTCCTCTGTCCTCAGGATAGGTAGAGCCAGAATCACCACTTCCACCATTACTTCCAATAGCCCTCTAAAGCCCTCTCAGAGCTCACTAGATGAAATTGCAGCTTCCATCCCTCTAAAATCAGATAGACTCCCTCACAGTAGTTATTATGCAAAACTGATGAGCCTTGGACCTTTGGGCTACTGAAAGGGGAGGTTCCTCCAGGAAGAATGCTGCTTCTACATCAACCAGCTGGAATGGTCAGAGATGAAGCAAAGAAACTGCAGTATCAGACCTCCAAACTTCACAATTATTCAGAAATGGGAGAACTCTGGTCCAGCATAAGACAGTGACTGTCCTGGTTGGACCTCTCTTGAGACCCCTGGTTTGCACCCTCCTTTCAGTCACCAGTGCACCATGTTTAATCAACTGCCTCCAAAGGTTAAGGATCACATGATTGCAACAGCCCTTATGACTGCCCAAGCTACCACCCAGACCAAATCAAAACTATGTTCCTGCTCAATGCCACCAGAGGACTCTCTTATGCCCCACTTCCAGTGGACTCAGAAGCCCCCAGCCCCACAAAACCTCCTCTCAGCAGGAAGCAGTTGGACTGACTTACGGTGCCCCCACACCACTCTATTCCTCTTCAAGTTCTGAAATAAAGGAAGATGGCACAAAACCCCCTAAACCGCCAGTCCTGCTGATGGGCTTTATCTGAGCATTGTTAGGCCCTGTTTCTGGATATGGCCCCAGAACACAGCATATCCAACCATAAATCTATTTCTGTTCTGCAAACAAGTCCTTCCAAACAATGTGGGCCCTAAGCCCTTTATAAACACTCCATCCCAACCTCCATGAACTCTATCTCTGAACACAAACATACTTACACTCCCCTGTTCTTGATAGGATAGTTGATGCACCAGTTCCCATCAGTCAGCTCCTACCCTTCACTGGCTATAATAAAGATCAATCTGGATTGTGAGGTTGATTTATTTCTTTTCTACCTGGGGCTCCTGTCCTAACATGGATTTCTTTTGAGTCATAACTTCTAAGAAGCAGAGATGTTTCTCTGTGCAGAAAACGTTGAGGTCCTGAATGTTAAGACAGTAAAATGGGAGGAGTTTATGTCCCAAAAGTTACCTCTTAATCATGAGTTTCCACATTGACAATATAACAGCAAGAAATGAGCTTCTGCTGTGTGTCAGCTCCTGGCATTTCAGAGTTTATCTGTCATGGTACATTGCGTTATTGTAATCAATAGAGTTGTAATAAAAGTCTTAAAAGTAGAGACTGATTTCCTTTTCTTTATGGCTCACTCCTGCATTGATTAAAGGACAATACTGAGACATAGACATGGCTGAATTCCTTGGGTAGGCCAAGAGAATTGCTCTCAACATTTGCATTCAAATGGTGTGTTTTGATTTCAAGAGAGGTCTTTAGGCAAACTGAAAGAATTGAGATGGACTGATCATTTCAAATCCATTATGCCATCCTTTATTTTTTTAGACAGGGTCTTACTGTATAGACCAGCCTGACTTGAACTATACTCTGTAGCCTAGGCTCACCTCAAACTCATGGCAATCCTCCTTCCTCAGCTGCCTGAGTGCTAAGTTTATAGGCATGAGCCACTCTATCTAGGTAACCCATCCACTATTTTTAATTAAAAGAAATCCTACTAGGGGTGAAATTATAGATGTGCAACCTTGGTTGTGTTAACTGAGTTCCAAGAAAACAGTCACATACACCTTAAACAGACCATAAAGCTGACTGAGTGGAATGTCAATGATTGTGGAGAGTTGGAATGCTTCATGCATGTCCAAGATCAAGTCATCTTGGGTTATGTTAGCTCTCCTAAATAGCCATACATTGCCCACCCCTGTGTATGACCAAAAATCTTCGTGCTTGTAGGGCAAGTCCTTGTGGAACGTACAGACAAATCTTTAGCTTCCACCAGTCCAAAAACTAAAAATGTCATCAAATAATACCCGACCCTATAGCAGAGACTTCCTTTGCTTTGCTATAATCTGTTTACTTGATGCTTCTAACAATGTATTTGAATGTACCTTATTTATGACTTTCTTTGTTAGGTTACCACAAAAATTTCATGAAACTGTTACCATGTTGGATGTGGTATTTGAGATAACCTGAGTCTGTGCTCCTGGGCCACATCTCTTCTACTTGATCCAGAAGAAAATATTTCTTATTCCCTTTGAGGTGAGAGATGTTTGTTTTCTTCAATACTAGATACTATATTTCACATCTATATATTATGAAACCCCCATGCTTTTGCTTCTCAGATCTGAAGATGTGGCGTTTTGAGGCCAAATAAATATACTCATGTCACAGCTATGAATTAAAGAAGTGAGGAAAGCCATAGGATCAGTTCCGGGAAACTGTCTTACTGGAATTTCTTATAGCAATAATGCAGATGAACTTTGCTTAAAGTCTGGCTTGAAATTTTTCTCTAGTACCCTCTAAAAATGTGAATAGAGGTTAAAATAATGTTGAATTCAATCAAAAGTTTTTATGAGAAAAAGATTTAATTAAAGCCAAATGATTCTAGGAGCATTTTAAAATAACTATTATTATTGCACTTCAAGATATTATCTTTTCACAGGCTCTAAACCTACATGGCTTAATTTCTTTCTTTCTTTCTTTCTTTCTTTCTTTCTTTCTTTCTTTCTTTCTTTCTTCTTTCTTCTTCCCACTATTCACCTCCTCAAGCCAGCTGCCAAGATTACCAGCTAGCCTGCCCTGAGGATTTCTTTTTCTTTAAAATTCTAATGAAATTGTAAAAGCTTAAAAAAAAGATATGATCTTTGACAAAGAGTTTTGCATACTGGTTATTTTTGAAAGCTAACTGCCTAGGCTTATTCAGTTAGAAATAGGGAAAATTTTTATCTTAAATATTTTAAACGTATATACACGTACTCTTTATTTTGAAGGATTTTAGAATGTTGTGTTTCATGGCTAAAAAATTACATTGTATATATACATCACACTTTACCTGTTCCTCTGTTGTTGGACATCTAGGTGGGCACCATAATTTAACTATTGTGAGTGCTTCAGAATCTCTGTGATATGTTGGCTTGGACATTTGGGTAAATGCTCAGAGTGGGGTCATTTGTAAGATCTATTTTTAGTTTATTGAGAAACCTCCATACTGACTTTGATGGTAGCTAGACTAGTTTACATTCCCACTACTAGTGTATGTAGGTTCTCTTTTCTCTACATTTTTATCAATATTTGTTATTATTTTCTTAACAAAAGCCATTCTGAATGGAGTAAAATGGTATCCTAATGCAATTTTGATTTTCATTTCTTTGGTGGCTACTGCAGTTGAACATTCTTTAAATATATTTAATTTTTTATTTTTTATTTTATGTATATGAGTGTATTGCCTGTATGTATGTGAGTACAATGCTGCAGAAGTCAGAAGAGAGTGTTAGATTACCCTGGAACTGGAGTTAAGGACAGTTTGTAGCCGCCATATGGGTGCTGGGAATCGAACCCTGGTCCTCTGCAAGAGCAGTCAGTGCTCTCAACTGCCAAGCCATTTCTGCAGCCCCTAAATATATTTATTAACTGTTTGTATTTCATAATCTAAGAATTTCCTGTTCATTTCACTAGCTAACTTAATTTGTTTCTTGTTACTTGGTTCCTTGTTATTTAGGTGGGTAGTTCTTTGTATATTTTAGATATTAATTCTCTGTCAAACATACAGTTATCAAATATTTTCTGTCACTCTGTAGCCTGTCTCTACATCCAATTAAAATAGCTTCTTTTGCTATACAGAGATTTTTATTTCATCAGGTTCCATTTGTCAGTTGGTGGTATTATTTCCCAAGGGACCGAGTTTTAGTCAGAAAGTCATTGCTGCTGGGTATGATGGCACATGCCTTTAATCCCAGAATTCAGGAGGCAGAGGCAAGTGGGTCTCTGTGAGATCAAGTCCAGCCTAATCTAGATAGTGAGTTCCACACAAGCTGGCAATACAGGGAGACCCTGGAGAGAGAGAGAGAGTGTGTGTGTCTTTGCCTATGTTTGTATCTTGAAGTGTTTTTCCCTACATTTTCCTCTAATATTCATAGTTTTGGGTCTTACATGAAGGCATTTAATCCATTTGGGGTTGATTTTTGTGCAGACTGACATATGAATCTAGTCTAATAAAAATAGCATAGTACTGACATAATAACAGACACACTGATCAATGGAATAGAAATTAAGACCCACATATTAATAGAATGCACTACTGACACATAATTTTCAGCAAAGAGGCTAATGAAACACATTGAAGAAAAGGCAGCATGTTCAACAAATGCTGTTGGTCAATCTGAACAGCTACATGTAGAAGAATGAAACTAGATCCCTATCTCTCACCCTGCACAAAACTCAACTCCAAATGGATCCAGGACCTCAATATAAGACTGATACTCTGAATCTGAGAAAGGAGAAAGTAGGGAATACACTGGAACTTACAGACACAGGAAGGACTTTCTGAACAGGACTCCTATAATACAGGCATTAAGACCAACAATTGACAAACGGAACCTCATGAAACTAAAATGCTTTTGTACAGCAAAGGACACTTTTGAGTGAAGAGGCAGCCTGCAGAATGGGAAAAAAAATCTTTACATACATCTTTACATCTGACAGAAACTTAATGTCTAGAATATACAAAGAACTAAAAAATCTAAACATCAAAAAAATTAAAAATTGGGTCAAAAAACTAAACAAATTTTTCAAAAGATGGACTGGATACAAACAAAAATGGCTGAGAAATATTTTTCAAAATATATGATCTCAGGGCCAGAGAGGTGGCTCAGCAATTAAGAGCATCGGCTCCTCTTGCAGAGGACCTGGGTTTGGTTACCAGCACCTTCATGGTGACTAACATCCATAACTTCAGTTCCAGGCCTTCTTCTGACCTCCACTGGACATTGTACGCACAAGTGCACTTGAATACATGCAGGCAAAACACTCATACACATAAAGTAAATAAATAAATAATAAATAAATAAATAAATAAATAAAATGTTCAACATCTTTAGCTATCAGGGAAATGCAAATTAAAACTACTTTGTGATTTCATCTTACCCCAGTCAAATTGACTAAGATCCAAAAACCAAAAGATTACAAATGCTGCTGAAGATGTGGGGAAAAGGGAACACGTACTCACTGATGGTGCAAACTCGTACAGCTGTTAGGGAAATCAGTGTGGAGATTCCTCAAAAACACTAGATCTTCCACGTGATCTAGCCATACCTCTCTTGGGCATATACCCAAAACAGTATATTCTAATACAAAGATACTTATTCATTCCTGTTCACTGCTGCTCTGTTCACAATAACCAGGAAATAGAAGCAACCTAGATGTCCATCAGCTGATGAATGAATAATGCAGATGATTAGTTACACTTTACATAATATTTTGCAGTTGTTAAGAAAAATGAAATTATGAAATGATGGTTTTGTCTGGCCTAATCTTGTGCAGTTCCAGGTGCTGTGAGTTCATCTGTGCAGTGGCACTGTCATGTCCAACCAATAGCTTTTTTACTGCAGATACCCACCTACCTCTGGCTCTTCCAATCTTTCAACCTCTTCTTCCTTGATCACCCTGAGCCTTACAGTTAGAGGATGCGATATAGCTGTCCCATTTAGAGCTGGGCACTTCATAGTCTCTTAATCTCTGCACTATGGCCAGTTGTGGGTCTTTGTATTAATCAGAAACTACTGAAAAATAAACTCTAATAAGAGTTGCGAGACATGCTAATCTAAGTATAAGCAAAAGAATTTAGGAGGGCAGTTTATTACTATGTCCGTTTGGCAGAATAATAGTATTAGGTTCTCCCTAAGGGCCTATGATCTAGCCAGCCATGGGTTTTTTGACCAAATTAACCGTACCAAGCATGAGTTCCATGGGCTTTGAATCCAGTTAGAAAATGGATGGTTATTCCCGTAACATCCCTGCCACTATTGCATCAGTTTGCTTTTCTGGCCAGGGTAGTCAACATTGCACCTTGCAGGGCTCACAGCTCAGGAAGGCTGTGGACTATTTTTCTCCCCCAGTAGCATGTAAAGTATCTTCCAGCATCGTTGAAAGCAAGCCAGTAGGCCTGAAGCTTCCAGATTAGTAACAAATTGACTTCTCCATTTTCTTTGACTAAAGTATGTGGTGCCTTTAGTAAAAGCATCTTATCATCCAGATCTAGAGGGTAATCAAGAGCAATGGAAATAGTTTGTAATGTTTGAGGAGGGCTTTATGGGCCCATACTGATCAACAGCTCAAAAAGTGGTAATTCATACTAGTACTGGACTTTTTATTTGATAGCCCATGGTATCTGGGGAGGCATTGTCACCCAGTTATAGGGTAACTCCATTTCAACCTCTTTAATATATTTATGTGTATATGCTTTAGGAAGGTCCTAAGTTACTAGGTTTCCATATGACATTTTCAAAGGTCTTTAGTGTTAGTTATCCTGTCCTATACTCCTTCCTCTACCCTGGCCTACATTCCTCCACCCCATTTAATCCTTCCTGTTCCATTAGTCCCCCTTCCTGCTTCAGACACTTTCATTCTATCCCCCTTCCCTTGAAATCACCCCTCATACCCCTTTCTAGTTTCTTGCCTTTTGGTGATACTTCTAGTGATACTCTAATTTGAATACACATATCTAAATATTCTAATCTAGCATCCTTCTATAAGAAAGAACAAGAGGTATTCATCTATATGGATCTGGGTTACCTCATTTAGGATGATTATTTCCAGCTCCGTCTATTTACTTGTGAATTTCATAATTTTGTTTTTCTTAATAGCTGAAGAATATTCCACTGTGTATATATACCATGTTTTCAATATCCACTTATCAGTTGATGAACTGTTTCCATTTCCTAGATATTTTGAATAGAGCAGCAATGAGCATGGATATGCAAGTATCTCTTTGTTAGGATAGAGTCCTTTGGAAATATGCCAGGGAGTGATGAGATAGATGACAAGATGTCAAAATGTAGATGACTTTAAAAAATATACTTGGTGAATTAAGCTGATCCTTGAACATGTATGTCTGGAAAGCCTGTGTCTCAGGAGAAAGTTTATGCAAGAATGCATGCTGGGGATGTATCTCTGGAATGCCAGTTCCTCCCTCTAGTTTCTCACGAAACACATTGACCTCCTAAGTAGACACAGCATGAAGATAATGCTGCTATGCTCATCTTATTTTGTTGGATTGTTATATTTTAGCCATATTGTTATTATTCAGGGTTCTGTAAACATTTGACTGTGTTTTTCACAAGTATGAGAAGCCATTTTATTATTGTTCAGCTCTGTAGGCACATGACTGTGATTCTCACAAGTATGAGAATAAAAACAGAGTTGCTGATACAATCAGCACTCAGGTACGGGAAGCCCTGGATCCCCTGGCTTCTTTTCAGTTCAGTGGTGATCCATTCAGGTCCCGTGACTGCCCCTAGTGGTGGCTACACCTGGGTCCTCTGAAAACGGCAAGTGCTTTTACTTTGTAGGAATTGTTTTGTATGGAACAGTTTTCTTTTGCCGATTCATTAGGCTTGGCTTACTTACAAAAAGAAAAGCTGAATTTGTATCATTTCTTTTATATGTTGAAGACATTTTTATTTTGCAGCTATCCTGCCATCCTTAACTAAGTACTTCCTTTGCTTAGACTGAGGGGGGATTTCTCTTGCTCCTCCTCTCCCTCCTCCTGTCTCCCTCTCTAGTCAGATAATATAGGGTTCACATTGGATGGTTTAGGATGTGAAAATTCATAATAATGGAATACAGTTTATTTACATGATTTGACAATGAATCTGTAAGTTGCTCCATTCCTTCATAGATTTGCTGACTTTCAAACCACTCAGTTTCATCCTATTATTTTTAGAAGCTTTTTATTTTATCTTTCTACATCTAAATCAGTTTTCCTGATGAGTTCGGCATCTCTTAAATTTCATATTGTCAGGTTCCAAACTGGTTTTTATGTTCCTAGAAATCTTTTGTTTGTAAGTGGAACATGTAATTAAGCTGAGGACATAAGTGGACTCAGATCCACCAAGATGGTGAAGTGCACAGTGTGGTGTGCCCCACATCTCTACTTAGGGCTGACTCATCTCTGCCCATTTGAAGGTGCAACTCTTGAAAACACTGCCAACTGACCTTCTGCATATATGGCTCCATTTGCAAAAGACCCAATTTAAGGTGGAAAGAGAACAGTGTTGGAAATGCCCCACATTTTCTTCAGTTCGCAAAGACCAGTAAAATTATAGAATTTTATAAAGCATATTTAGAAAGTGAATGTTCTCTAGAAAGAATTGAAGGAAGGAGTACATTATTTGGACAAATGAGCCATTAGGGTGGAAGGGGAGAGGAGGTAGTTATTTATGGGGAAATGTGGTTTATTAGGAAACAAGGCAAGAGATTGAGTTGGTTTTTTTATTTTTTTATTTTTTTTATGTGTATGAATGTATTTCCTGCATGTATGAGTATACCTGTGTCATGCAATGCCAGTGGAGTTCAGAAGAGGGCTTCAGATTCCCCTGGAACTGGAGTTAAGGATAGTTCATAGTCACCATGTGGGTGCTGGGAATCAAACCCGGGTCCTCTACAAGAGCAGACAGTGCTCTTAACTGCTGAGCTCTCTCTCCAGCTCAAGAGATGGAGTTTTTATGCCTAAAATTAAGTTACATTGTTATATCGCTTTCCTTTGTTACAGAGCTGGAAGACACTGAAATCCTTGGCTAGGCCAAGGATATCCAGGTCTCCTACCTCAGAGCTGTAAATAATGTGGAATGGCTGTGGAAATGCAAAAAATCACAGTTTTCATATCCTAGGAAAAACAAATGGACCTTGAGGATGTATAGACATGTCTGGCTTGAGTCACTGGGGATGGTAATGTGAATGGAGGCATGGGCTTTAGACTCTTAAGTTGAAATCCTAGCTACTTACTTGCTAGCTATTGAAGTTACTTCACTTCTCAGAAACTGTCAAATTGAAGATAAGGTTAAAGATTAATTGTGAGAATTAAATAATATGTGGTACACAACACAGTGTCTAGTAGGTATTAAATAGATTGGCAATTATTTATACAATGCAGGAATGTTTCAAAACAGTGATGTAACATCTTCTATGAAATCCTTGCCTCAGCTGAACAACTTCTATTCTGGAACACTAAAGAAGACATCAGGAGTTTCTTCAGTGGAGCTGAATTACAAAGTGCAGATATAGGTTAGGGAATAAGCTGTCCACCTCATTTCTTGTTGCTTTGTAGAGTCATTACTAAGGCATGTAACTATTTATCTGTGAAACTTAACATATTCAATTAAGGGACATGTTGAGGTCCATGTAAGTCTGTAACTTTTAGTACCACAAAAAGGCCCTGAGCAATTGCTATATTTTAATGCCATTAGCTGTTTCTTTTAATCTAAAATTTAGATGAAAATGGAGTACTGTTTTCTATTATTAGTTTTTAAAAGCTTCTTTTAAATTAGTAAACCAGCAAACCATGGTTCCTATATGATACACTAATGAAGCACCCGCAAGGAAAGCACAGGACTTAAAAGCTGGAAGCAATGTCAACACCGCCCTCACCTAAACTCCTTATTCTATAGAAGGGCAGCTTGGGAGTGAAGGAATATGTCTGTAGCTATTAGTGAAAAGACAGATCATAACTACTGTCTCCAGATTAAAATTTCAGAGCCTCTTTCACTGTACCATTCAACCTATACCATCTGTTCCTGAAAAGAGATAAATCTAACAAACATTTCAGTTGTTCATATTCACAAACAACTCTGAGTTGATCAGTTTAGTAAATCTCTCTCTCTCTCTCTCTCTCTCTCTCTCTCTGCACACACACACGCACAAACACACGTACACATACAATTTACATTCATACTAATTGTTAAGAGTTTGCAGCTTAGAATACCTTCCAAAGACACATGGATTAGAGGCTTGGTCCCCTGATGATGGGGTATTGGCAGTGGTGGAACATAAAGATACAAGCCTACTTAAAGAATATAGTTCATTGAGGGCAAGCCCTTGAAGGGGTACACTGGGATTTTGGCCCCTTCCTCTTGCTTTCTTTGCTTCCTGGCTGCCATTAAGTAAGCATTGTATACCAAGTTAATAGTATAACTGTATTTGCCAACTCTATTTAACACACCCAAATATATATACAACTGTTTTGGTTCTTCAGGAAGTGTTTATCTTATATCTGTCTTCCTAATCAAAACTTTAAAAGTTTATCTTATTTTATTTCATCTACTTCCTTAACTCTTTGGGGTGATTTCTCTGAACACCTGTTGTTATTATTCAGCCTCTGAAGCAGTCATAGATAGATTGCTTTGTAAATCAGATGAAAGGTACAAAAAATGTATATGCAACAAATTTGCATATAACTTATTTCATTATATTGAAAATATGTTTGAACACAGGATATTTTATTAGTGGAAAAGTTATATAAATTTTATAGCAACTTTATAGAAACAATTTGGATTAAATTGTCCAAGAAAAAATCCACAAAGTGGACATAAACTCTGTCCAAATTAAATATTCTGTTTGTAAACTTGAGCAAGAGATTCACATAGCAGTCTGAAGTTTCACAGGCACTTGACTTTGACACTCTATTTTGATTGTAGCTATTGTTAAAGAAATGACTCAAAGGCAGGTTGCTGTTAAATAATTTTCTAAGGATCTTATGGGTTGAATTTATAAGGCATCCTTTCCTTTGCACTCAAAGGAGTAAAATGATCCTCACAAAGTTGACATTACTGATCCTGTGTTAGAAAAGAAAGCATTATGAGTTCCTGCTTATGTATGTGTTTTGCTTGTTTTGTTTGTTTTTTGAGACAGGGTATTGCTGCACAGCAGGCTGTTTTCAAACTCAGAATCTTCCTGTCTTAGCCCCCTGAGAGCTGGGACTGCATGCATGCAGCACCTCAACTGTGCCTGCATGTAGGTAAGTGCACCCGTGTTGTGCAATGCCCATGGAGGACAGAAGAGGCTGTTGGATCCCCTGGAACTGGAGATACAGACCATTGTTAGCTGCCATGTGGGTGCTGGGATTTAAACCCAGGTCTTCTGCAAGAACAGTCAATGTTCTTAACTGCTGAGCCATCTCTCCAGCTCGACTGTTTTAAAGTTGTTCAAACAGAAAGAATCTGCAAAGGAATGCTTCAGTGTTTCTAGTTATTGTCAGATATTTTTCCCTGCAGGAGAACTAAGAAAACCTTGAATTTCTTGATCCTCTTCCCCCTTCAGCCCCCTGTCCCCCAGTGCTGGTAACTAAATCCAGGACCTCATTTTTATTTTATGTATACAGTGTATTGTCTGTATGTATGTAAGTGCACCTGTGTCATACAATGCCTGAGGAGTTAGAAGAGGGCGCTGGGTTCCCCAGGAACTGGCGTTACAAACGGTTGTTGCAGCTATATGGGTGCTAGGAATCAAGGCCCCTCTGAAAGAACAGCCAGTGGTCTTAACTACAGAGCCATCTCTCCAGTCCCATGGACCTTGAACTTTCTTGTAAAGCACTCTACCGCTGAGCTAAATCATCTACCCAAAACTTGTAGCTCTTGGTTTTAACTTACGTGAACATTTTCTCCAGTATTATGTACTTGTCATGAATGTCTGCCTGCAAAGTAAGGTTTACTATCTCATTTAACAGAGAGTCCTGAAGTAAAGTCAGCTTTGATCAGGTTGGTGAACTTGGAGATTTAATGACATGATCAGGGACCTGGATTCTTCCCATATTTCTGTTCCCTTATCCAGTTATATTGGAATTGCAAGATACCTATCAGGGCTATCTGGCACTCCATATACTCTTGTTTGCAATCTCTCGCTCATGTTTTTTGAGACAGTCTCATATTGGTGAGTCTGGCCTTGATCTATTAATGATGTAGCTGAGGATAACATTGAACTCCTTTTTTCTTTCCTTCCTTGGTACCACCACTCCAGGCCTTGTTTACATTCTAAACTCTTCCCTCAGCTGTGGCTACCAAGGTAGGGCATGTGGCTTCTCTACCTACAGTAGCCAGAGCAATGCTGTGTCTCTGACTTAAAATTAATAGTGGTAATTTGACAATGAGATCTACTTTCTCAGTCATTTGGGGTCTGGAAAAGAATACACACACACAATCAGAATTCAATTAAAAAGGAAAAGAGAAATGAATGTTGGGAAAATAACCTTCTTACTGATATTTTCATTAACATCTATAATGGCCCTATAGAAAACATATAGGAAGAGTTGCTTCAGCTAAAACTATCTGCTAATTAAGCCAAACTGTGAAATCTTCATGAAATTAAGAATACG
>NW_008332644.1:3104973-3115381 GCF_000622305.1 Nannospalax galili | reverse complement strand
TTTCTTTCTTTCTTTCTTTCTTTCTTTCTTTCTTTCTTTCTTTCTTTCTTTCTTTCTTTCTTTCTTTCTTTCTTTCTTTCTTTCTCTTTCTTTGAAACAAGGTCCCACTGTATAACCCTGGCTGTCCTGGAACTTGCTATGTAGACCAGGTTGGTCTGAAACTCACAGTGCTGGACAAGACATTTTTCTAGGTGGTTAGGCTTTGTGTTTGTGTCGGACACATTGACACGATTTAACTATTGGATGTGTAGTTTCCTTACCAATGCACCAAAATCAGCTGTGATATTAAATGTTGCAGCTGTTCTAGTTATACATATTATAAATATCCTGCCTTATTAAAGTTTTGACCAACCAAGAACCCTTTCACCATTTTGAAGATTTTGCTCCTTAAGTTGTTCCCAAATGGGTTTTCAAAATAACAATTATTTAAACATCCCAGAAAGCAAATACATACACAAAACCCAGAAGTTGCCTATGTCAAGCTCCTAGCTGTGAATTGTATTCAGCTGTACATTGAAATGAAGTATAAAAATGGGCATTTTGTCCGTTAACTGCTGATATTTGTCATCAGTTTTGGAGTAGATGACATTCTGTCATGTTGACAGTGCGTGCTCTAGGGCTGACAGGATTAGAGCACTTTACTGTATGTTTGGGGGCCAAGGCAGGCTTACTGAAAGCTGCTTCCTTTTCACAGCTCTCCCCATAGGTCTGTCTTGTGTGCTCAGTGCCCTCTCCTCATCCCCTCCTTGCGACTCTGTATCTGTCCTTTCTTGGCACTGCCCTTTGTACTCCCTGTCTTCCTTGTCTGTCCTTTGCCACTGACATCATTCTAGTGTCACAGGAAGAAGCTTTCTGACAACACGGTGTCAAAGAAACGCTTTGGCCGAAAAAAAATTATTTTTTTTGAGCCAGGATCTCACTATGTAGCCCTCTGGTAGGTCTAGAATTCACTATGTAGACTAGGCTGGTCTCAACTCACAGAGGTGCTCCTGCCTCTGCCTGTTGAGTGCTTGGATTAAAGGTGTGCACGACCATACCTGGACAAAAATATTAATTTGATCCTACTTTGCCAGTTACTGACCCAGAGAGGATGGAAAGCAAAGGAAATACTCTTGGCAAAGAATTTGTGTGTGTGTGTGTGTGTGTGTGTGTGTGTGTGTGTGTGTGTGTGTGTGTATGTGTGTGTGTGTTATTTAATAAAGAAAACTGATACTATTTCTCTTTTAAACAATGATTGTAATTGATGACTGATTTGATGAGTTGAAAACATTCAGTGAGTTTCAAGTTTACTAATGAATTTAGAGTTTGGCTAAGGACTTTAAGGTACTAAAATGTTTCTAGACTAAATATTCTACCACAATCTCCTTTTTCTTATGCTAAAAGTTTTTGCCTTGACTCAATAGGCTTTAACATAAATGACAGAATGTATGAAATCTGGTGGGGGGGGGGCGCTAAGGGAGGGTGAGGATGGAGGAGAAGGTATAAAGATGATTAAGATGTTGTGAATGAAATATACAAAAATTTAATTAAAAATATCCAAAAGGTTTTGCCTTTTGTATTTTGGGGGGAAGTGGGATCATGAGCAATACTGGTTCTCCAAGGTAAAAATGTCATTATTATTACTAATTATTATTATTTTGTCTTTTTGAGACAGGGTCTCCCTGCAGCCCCAGCTGGCCTGGAACTCACTATGTAGACCAGGCTGGCCTTGAATTCACAGAGATCTGCCTGCCTCTGCCTCTTGAGTGCTGGGATTACAGGCATGCACCACCATGCCTGGCAATGTTCTCATTATTGATTAGAATCAAAGGATGTCCACATGTGAGGAAGGAGTGCATAGAAGGTGTTCTGAGTGGGCTACAGGAACCAGCGCAGGTGAAGGCATCTGTGTGGGCATAGGTGGGAGTTTTTCGGGGAATAAATATGGTTGGAACATTCATGTGTGAGTCCTGAGTGGAACAGAATAAATTACTCCACAGTGATGAAAATAAATCAATAAATTTAAGGTTTCAAAGTACATCTCCACAAAGTATTACGTACAGAAAAATAACTTCAGAGTTTCAAAGTCAGGCAGAAGTCATCTTAATCCAAACAAAGGGGAATAATCTGTACTATAAGAAATCAATCTGTATTATAAGAAATCACAACTACATACTGTTTCAAAGGAACTAGTATCACTTCTGTGATATTTATATCGAAGAAACATGACCTGGATTGGATCCAGTCATGAGGAAACATAGACAAGTCCAAATGGAAGGACATTCTACTAGCTTGTGGTTTTCTGTATTACTAAAGCCATGAAAGCCAAGACTGAATGAGGACTCCAAACTGAATACATAGGGAAACCAAATAATTAAATGCAGCCAGCACGTGTCACTTTCTTTATCATTAGGACAAAATATCTGACAGAAGCAAGGATTATCTGAGGAAGGATTCATTTTACCTCATAGTTTAGGGAAATTCAGTCCATCATAGTGAGGAAGGACTGTCATGGGAGTAGTTTAACCTGTATCTGCAGGAGCATGACGTGGATGGTTGCATTATAGTGACAGACCAGAAAGCAGAGAGATCTGGCTGGAACCAAGGAGAGATAAAGCCTTTATTATCCACCCTTAGTCACTAACTTCTTCTGGTAAGGCCTCACTTCCCCAAGAGATCATGATCTCACAAATCAGAGCCAGCAGTGGGAGGGTGAGTTTTTAAGCACATGAGCCTGTGGGGAATATTTTATATTTAAGCTGCAATAACATGACACTTGATTCTGAACGGGTTCATCATTTTGCAATAAAGAATATTCCTTGGTTGAGGAATAGACTGCATTATTATTTCAATATTAAGGTTTTGAATTTGATGGTTGTTTTGTGCTTACGTAGAAAATGCTTCTCTTATAAGAAATACACAGTAAAGTTTCAAGGGTTGTAAAGCATTAAGATGGAAACTTAACAATTAGTTTAAGAAAGAAAATTCTTTGTGTTGTAATTTCTATTATTCTTTAAGTTTTATTGTTCCACAATAAACAGTATATATGTAAAAAGAAGGCAAATGATGACAATCAAAATTTGGGAAATTATTTCAGTTGTGAGTTTAAGAAGGGTTTTTATAGAAAGGGAGATGTTTGACTGGAAACTTGAAGGATGAGGGGATCTGGTCAAGTACATATGAAGAAAAATCATTTAGGAAGCGTTCTAAAAATTGAGTACTTAACCCAATTTAGGTGACTACTTTTCTAAGAATACCCAATCTTGAAGTATTCTGAATAGCCTTCAACATTGCTAAGAATACTCTCCACTAATAGAATTCAAACAGCCTTAACCTCCAATTAGGAAAAATGATGCTTTAGCCAATATTTGTGCTATTTTAAGATGATGAATTAAAACATTACACTTTTTAACACTTTTTTTGACACAGGGACTCACTGTGCAGCCCTGTCTGGTCTGGAACTTACTATGTAGATCAGGCTGGCCTTGAACTCACAGAGATCTGTCTCTTTAGTGCTAGGATTAAAGGTATGTACCACCACACAATTTACAAGCAGTAAAAAAATTTACAATTAGTTTGATAAACTGTAGTTTGTATATTAGTTTTAATTGTACAATAAAAACATGATGATATGTTAAGCATCAATAATTATGCAATAGAATAATTAGGAAGGAAATTTTACTTCAGAATCACAGAACCAAATCTCCAAACACATATTAATGAGATGATTGTCAGTAATTTGTACCCTTGCATTAGAAGAGACAACTGAAAACTGAATAACCCCATTCCTTTTTATAGAGTAACTGTTTATAACATGATGCCTTTCTTTTAGAGCTCAGGGAGGTCCATGTGGTTCTTAACCATCCATAAAGATTCTAAAGAATAAGCCTACAGGAGAAAAAGAATGAGAAGAAATTGGTTCTAACAGAAAGTATTATTGCATATGTCGTTATCAGCATCATTTTCATGACAAACCTGAAAGTAAGAATTGCCATTTCTGTTTCATAGGCCATTTTAATGACTTGTGCTAAGTGGCTTTGCATGAAGTATTTTCAGCCAATTTATTTTGGATTTGAATCTGGACTCTACCATCAGTTGCTCGAAGATCTCTTACAGGTAGAATATATAAAAGGAGCAGTTACTTTGTGATTTAAAGAACTTTGACAGATAATGTCTCTCTCTCTCTCTCTTTTTGTTTTGTTGGTATTTTGGAGACAGGGTCTCCCTGTAGCCCCAGCTGGTCTGGAACTTACTTTTAGACCAGACTGGCCTCCATCAAAGATCTACCTGCCTTTGCCTCTGGAGTGTTAGGATTAAAGGGGTGTGCCACCAACCCAATAGGTAATTTCTTTTTATCCCATTGTATATGTATTGCATGCTGCTGTGCTTCAAGTACAAGATCTTTAGATTACAATAGCATTAAGATACAGTTTTTGCCCTTAAGAAATGTAATCTTTAGGGGCTTGAGAGATGGCTCAGTGGTTAAGAACACTGGTTGTTCCTGCAGAAGACCCGGGTTCGAATCCCAGCACCCACATGGCAGCTAACAGCTGTCGGTAACTCCAGTCCCAGGGGATCGACAGTCTCTTCTGACCTCCACGGGCACTGCATGACATGGGTGCACTTACCTACATGCAGGCAATACACACATACAGATAAAATAAAATTTTAAAAAATTTAAAAAAATGTAATTTTTAAGAGGTATTATGAAGTTTCTCCTGTGACTGGTAGAAAATCAAATTTATGACACATGGAAACATGGGGAAGGGATTAGCTTATATAATCAAATAGTTCAGGAATAAGATTGGTTTCTGATTTGATCTAAGGCTTCTAGCAATTTGTCATCTTTCCATTACTTGGCCAAGTAACTTCTTCATTTCTGCTACATTCTGCAGCCTCCTGTCGATGGTGGTTTCTGATGTTAATGTGGGGCAGGCCAAGTTTCACATGCCCATTAGTATTTCTTGGGCACACACCCTTTTCTGAGGCTTGGAGAACGGCTGTGCCAAGTGGCTTTGTAGGGCCAAGAGCTGAGTGGTAGCAAGTGGTCCTGTGAGGGGCCTCTATGCTGGAGTCAAGTTGGTGTCACCCCAAGTATGTAGGCTTAGTGTAAGAAGAGAAGCAGCCATTGAGAGACAGATATTGTCTCCAGGAGAAATGTGGGTAGGAGTTGGGTATGAAGGACAGTGTTCACAACACACATGAATCATATATATATATATTAATTACAGTATGGGTGTGGTGATCATTTTTACTTGTTCTCTCATACTTTAATTGGAACTTTTCTCTGGCTCCTGTTTGCTCTTCTGTCCCCACGAGGCACTCTTCCTGCATCTATGTAATGTCTATTTGGATACAGTAGGTTATATCAGGAATCAACACTGAGGAAGTGACCCTAAGTGAATTTCTAGATCTTTAAATAGAATACTGATGACCTGAACAAAATGCTCCTCTCTGTAAGAGAGCTTGATAAAATTGGTCTTTCACAAATACAATCAAGTGCAGATTGAAAATTTTTGGGAAAATATTAGGTCCGAGCATGTACAGACTTTCTTCTTGTCATTATTCCCTAAAGTAATTCAGTATGACCGCCATTTACACGGCACTATTTTTATTGGCTATCATAAGTAATTTATAAAATACTTAAAGCATTCAGGATTGTGTAGGTCGTGTGCAAACACTGCTCCTTTTTAAGCAAGGAGCTGGAACTTCTGTCTAAGACCAGTTCTTCTCGGATCCCAAGGGACAAATGCATATGGCAGAGGTGACATTTCAAATTTATGCAAAAAGTAAATGATTTTTAATAGATTCAAACCACTTAGTGCTCAGTTATCAATTAAAAAAGCTTAGATATCTGGCTCACACAAAAATAAATGCCAAAGGGATTAACAATTTACATAAAAATCACATTACTAGATGACTTTGTTATTCTTAAGAATAACTTCCACAAAGTCCTTTATAATGAACAAAATCTAGATGAAATTATTGTTTAATACACTGATTTACTAAAGTTAGATAATTCTATAAAGTAAACAAAGTCAAAAGATGAATTCCATATATATAAGGAAAAAATCTTATAATTCAGATTATTTACTCAGGACTAATTTCATTAATATTAAAAGAATTCACCAAAATTATCAGATAAAGAACTGTTGATTAGGGGTGGGGCATTAGCAACCTTCACAGAACAGAAAATACTAGGTTTAATTTATTTTTTTACTTATGTGCATGCATGCGTGTGTGTGTGTGTGTGTGTGTGTGTGTGTGTGTGTGTGTGTGCAAGTGTGCAGGTGCCTGAGGAGGTCAGAAAGGAACTTTGAATCCCCCAGAACTGGAGTTACAGGGGGCTGTGAGCTGCCTGATGTGGGTGCTGGGAACTAAACTTGGAATCATGTGATACACACTTGGAAATATCTAAAATTATTTTGGAAAGAATCAAGCCAATGGTTACAATATGTTTACACTTCCAAAGAAGTTAATTTAAGTATAACAAGTTTTATTTCAAGAAGTGGTATCACTACTCTAAATATTGAAGACAGAAAGCACAGCGTGTGTGTGCATGTGTGTTTATGTGCATGCATGCGTGTGTGTGTGTGTGTGTGTGTGTGTGTGTGTGTGTGTGTGTGCAAGTGTGCAGGTGCCTGAGGAGGTCAGAAAGGAACTTTGAATCCCCCAGAACTGGAGTTACAGGGGGCTGTGAGCTGCCTGATGTGGGTGCTGGGAACTAAACTTGGATCCTCTGGAAGAGCACTACACACTCTTAACCACTGAATCATCTTGCTAGAGCCCAAGAAACACTGTTCTTGTTTATTTTTTTTTACTACAAATAGACACTCACCTAATCCCAGCAGGATTGAAAATGCTATTAACCATATTGCATTTTTCTCTTAGATTATCAAGTATCCTGAATCTTGTAACATGAAATACTGTGATAATATGTAGCAACTGACATTCTTTAATTGCTGTAGGGAATTTCAATATATCTGTGCATATATGTTATGTTAAATAACAACAAATAGCTATCAAAATTAATTTTTTGAACTATCGTTTGTAAGAGCAGAAGTTTTCAGAAACAAGGAGATAAATCTCTATTACTCAACGATGTTTACTTTTTGTAGGTCGATAGCAGACTGGTGAAATAAAGCATGGTATCCTTCTATCCAGAATATGATGCAAACATCAGAAACAATACTGAAGTATGAAATAATATTTAATGATAAAAAGAAACATTACTCAGAACAGTGCTTGTAGTCTGATACTGCATCTTAAACTCTGTGTGGCATTCTCATTCAATACCTCTGACACACTGGAGAAGTTTGGTTAATGACTGCTTCCTGGGATGGAAACCAATGACTGTGAGACAGAGGTGGGGAGGGACAAAATTTTCTGCATATATTACTGGCCCCCCAAATCATTCCCATCCTAAGAACGTAGGCCAGCTGACACATATCTTAAAATTAAACTAGCTCTCTCTAACACATCTCCCAGAGACTGTGTGTCACATTATCTAATGAGATGGGTATATAAAATACTTTGTAGAGAATAAAATACTGAGCTCAGGTAATGAATAAGTTTATTAGCACTAGTTTAATGTCTTGAATTATGCCAACTTGACGAGTGAAACAAGGAAAGTTAGAGAAGAAAAATTACTTCCTGATCCAAAGTAGGCTTTAGCTTTCCTCTTCTGAGTACTAATCTTTCCATGTTGGAGTAAGAACCACATCTTTCTAAACTTTAATGTACTGCTTAGCTCACTGTGGGTGTTCAATGGATGTTAAATAATGACAAATCTCTATTTATGGATCATTGCACTGCTTGATATACTTTCTCACCACTGAATCACACCTTTAAGCAAGCCATTTTAACATGAATTTCTAACTAAATTAGGATGCAATAACCCATAGTGAGAATTTATATTCATATACAAAAGAGAACTAACAATGATTTAAACTGAAAACTTTCCAAGCTTTCTTCATGGGATTAACAGCAATGCCTTTGAAAGGCTGTTCCCTTTTCAAACGCCACATGACAACTTGGATAGGCAAGTGAGGCATTCTTCCCATTGCTGTTTTCTTTCTGGATTTATATTTTGTGATACTCTGTGGGGAAGGGCTTCACAAGGAATAATAATCTATTTTTAACCCTTACTTCCTCTTGTTCTTAATGACGTCTCTGGTTTCACAGCCTTCCTGTTTATTACACCATCTTACTTCTCAGCCATGATACATGAGTTCATGGGAATTGAGATAAACGAGTTCTTAGGTCTCCTCCAACTCAGAAGCCTCTAGAACACATTTACATTTGTAAACCTTGCATTGTCTCTGGTTATGAAGATTTATCTTCTTAATAACTTCGAATAAAACATTTAAAAAAAAACAAAAAAAACATTAACTCTTAAGAATGAAAATTCTCTAGATCTTTTAAGAACACATCACGGAGCTGAGCATCAGAAATCTGATACTAAGTATCAGAAATCTGATGTGACAAAAATGCATATCTGGTCCCCAAGCTTTTCATGTGCAGGTCACCTGTATCTGGAGTGTGTTTTCTCTGATGAGTACACTGCTTCAGCATCCCCAGCCAAGCAGAGCTGGCTACTCTCTTCTCCACTCCCAACCATCTCTTCTGCAGGGCTTCTTTAGAGTTCTGTACTCTGCCTCTGTGGCTGTATCATTTATTAGACTGTGAGTTCTTTGTCAGAAAGTGTGTCTCATACTGTCTTTGAATCCCTATTGGCTGGAACACATAGTAAATGCTCAATAAATTTTTTCCCAAAGAAATGAGTGAATAATTAATTCAAAATAGTCATGAGTTATAGCCCCAGTTTGATATTAATATTACATGATTATGAGAAATTCCAATAATTTTTCTATATTTCAGTTTCCTTAGGCATAAAATAAATAAAGAAATTTCTAATTTCTATATTTTCTAATTTTTCTATATTTCAGTTTCCTCAGGCATAAAATAAATGGAAATTGTATAAGCACTCTCGGTCTATTTGATTATTAAGATTTCTTTACTTAAAAAACAAAAAAAACAAAACAAAACCCTTAAGCACAGAATGAACTCTATGGGGATTGAAGAAAGCCCTACCAGAAGCCATACAGTTATTAAATTTAAATCCCAGTGCCAGAGGTGGGTTTCCCCCTATGAACTGTTGGTGAGAGGGGCCCTAGCGGTCCCCCAAACAATAAAGGCCATTGTCAATAATGTTGGTTGTACAGTGGAAATGGATAGTAAAATCCTATTGCTGAAGACACCACATGACGTGAGTGCAGGAGAGGGCAAAATCAAGCTTGAACTAAACTGGAAACTCCCTGCCACTGGATGGGTGGCTTTCATAGTGTCAGAAGGCAACATGAAGACGGCAGAGGGAGAATCATGCCCTAGAATTCTACTCAGCGATAGACCCCATGTGCTGCACTATCAACATACCAAACAAGATGTTCCAGCTGGTGCAATAGTGACATTTCTAGTGCATATACAGCCAGCAAATTTTTTGTTGTATGTAATGCCTGCTCCTAGGGGTGGAACACACATCTGGTATTGCAGACCAGGCCAACCCCCTGTGGCAGGGGAGAATATAGGCCCCAGTGGGGAAGCCACTGCAA
Organism: Nannospalax galili; assembly: GCF_000622305.1. Taxonomy (NCBI): domain Eukaryota; kingdom Metazoa; phylum Chordata; class Mammalia; order Rodentia; family Spalacidae; genus Nannospalax; species Nannospalax galili. Next base: position 3,105,791 of record NW_008332644.1, on the reverse strand, counting down.
TTGTTTTGTTAGATGGATGTGATGCACCTGCTAAAGTACTGTCCAAGTGTTTGTGTTTACACCCACAGGTTAAGTTATTAGAGCAGTCACTGTTTAAATGTTCTTGCTTCTTGCTGTCTGTGTTCTTATAGTAGATGGAATCGCACTGAAATTGGCCAACAGCTCATGGATGATGCAGAGACCCAAAAGTTCAGTGCCTTGCCACAATGGGAGGAAGATCATCCCACACCCAACACTCCCTCCAAGGCTCAGGGACTTTTGTGGAAGAGGTTGGTGGGAAGAATGTAAGAGGCAGAGGAAGGGGTGGAGTACTAACTGGAAGTGTCCTCTGACCACTATGCCAGCAAGCTATAGTCATACCTCCTTCCCATGCTCATCAAGGAGTCAGTGGGGGAATCAGTTACCTCATCCACCCAATCAGTCTGAACTCAGCTGCATGTGAGGGGTACCCACTCTTCTGTAATTAAACACCACCAACCTATGCTCTGTTAGCAAACCCAATAAACTCATCAGGATTTTCCAAGAAAGAAAAAAAAAAAAAAAAAGAACAGAGCTAATGGAAACCTTCATTATTTCACCAGAGTTGACCCCATATCGGCAAATCCTTTGGTCTATGGTTTCTTTTTTTTCTTTTTCTTTTTTTCTTCTATTTTAGAGATAGGGTCTCCCTGTAGCCACAGATGGCTTGGAACTCAGTTGGTAGACCAGGCTGCCCTTGAACTCACAGAGATCCACCTGCCTTTGCTCCCAAATGCTAGGATTAAAGGCATGTGCCACCATTCCTGGCCATGGTATTTGATTTCTTACTTGTATTTTCC
>NW_008332644.1:3087996-3104848 GCF_000622305.1 Nannospalax galili | reverse complement strand
TCAGCAGGAACTCCATTTTCTATGTCATTGGGTATAGGTATATTGTTTAACAAATGTTAATTAAATTGATCAGAAGAATATAAATATAAAAATTAATGTTGTCTATTATTGAGTTATTGGGCAAATGACTGGTATTGCCTCCATCCAAAGGGCTGGTTTCTTTGCATGTCCATCAGTCAGAGCTTCTGGTTGTCATTCTTACGCACTTTCAACATGAAGGGCAAACACAGAGGATATCAAACATGGAGCCTCACAGAGAAGAGTTAACAGAAATGTATGATAGCCATTATAATTAACTGGCATCAGTTATTGAATAGTTATTTTGTGCCAGGTAATGGGCACTCATTATTCCTCATGCTGATGAGAACTTTAAAGGAAGGTAATAGAGCTAATCTTAGGAAAGTTAAAGCTTTGTATGAGTGATGTTCTTTCTTAACTGACCATACAAATGGATCAGCCTTTTGGTTCAAGGCAGTGCCAACCATTTGCTCAATAACTCATAGCTTGCTTTCTAAATTACCTGTTACCGTTACAAAATATCTTAAATACATAGTACAAACAGTCATATCCTTGTCTTCTGTAGGCCAGGAATTGAGAAGAAACATGGTGGTGTGCTTTCATCTTTGCTCCATAATCTATAAGATCACAGTTGCATGCCAAAAGGAGAGAAAGGGAGCACTAGAAAGCTTAATAATGTTGAAGTCAAGGCATGTGCTGAAAGAGTTATCTTTAATAAGAAGATTAGAGCCACTAAGAAGAAGTCTTCAGGGACTTCTTCTTCTGGACAGATGGCTCAGCAGTTAAGAGCACCAGCCACTTTTGCAGATGACCTGGGTTCGATTCCCATCACCCACATGATAGTCAACAGCCATCTGTAACCTCGGTTCCAGGGGAATCCAATTGCACTACACAGGTGCACTTACCTACACACAGGCAACACATGCATACTTGTAAATCTTTTAAAAATAAAAGAAAAAAGAAGCAGTCTCCAGATTTACACTTGAGTAGTGGAAAGAATGCCATCAGGGCAAGACCCCACAAAGCTAAGCTCCCTTGTGAAAGGAAAAGGCCTAAGGAGCTTTCTCCAAGAAAACCTTAGCATACAGAAGCTGCTGCTGATGTGAATGGAGCTGGCAGAGGTCCATCCCAAGCTGACAGTGGAACTCAGCATCGTCATTCACGCAGTGCTGCTTTTAGAGGCATGAGAGATACAAGAATGAAGGGCTCATTGGTTCCTTCTCTGCAGTTTCAGAGAGCCATGGAGTCCAGGCAGCATGCAGCAGGGGTTTCCCTGCATAAAGAAGGACCTGAAAGGCCAAGAGGCCCTGAGAGGCCATTGTGTGAAGCCAAAGGCAAGGCCTGGTTGGCAGTAGAGACCTCAAAATGTTGGAGATATCAGAACTGTGAGACATCTGCCAAGGAGAGCTGTATACAGAGTATGATACCAGCCCAAGAGAGTGATGCATGTTGCATGCATACCTGCAGCAAATCTGGAGGGGCAGAGCCATCTAAGCCCTTTGGAAGTAAAGTCCCAGACATTGGACATGGAACTACTACTGTACTGGGTGTTTTCCTTACTGGTTTTCAGTCTTGGTTTGGTCCAGTATTTCCTCAGTACATCTCCATTCCTCCCTTTGGGAATGGGAATATGTATTTGGTTCCACTGTATGTGCTTTGAATCTCAGAAGAGACTTGGGATTCTGGACTTTTTGAATTGTGCCAACACTGTAAAAGAGTACGGGAACTTTTAAGGTTGGACTAAATAAATTTTGCAATATTATATGGCCTTGAGCCTATGGAGGCCAGGGAGAGAATGTGGTGATGTGGATGAATGACTCCACGTATTTAGACACTTGGTCCCCAGGTGAGGCACTGTTTGGGGAGGATCAGGAACTTTTAAGAGCCCTGGCCATGCTGGAGGAAGCATGTTCCTGGGGTGCTTCTTTCCACAATAATGCCCTGAATTGTAAAGTATACTTATGTGTTGGTGTTCACCTAAGTCTATGATGGTCTTCAAATGATAGCCTATTCACTGCATCTAGTGTTCTGAAGAATGTTTGGCATATAACAAGTGCATGGTGGTCATTAACAGAGCAAATGAATATGTTCATCTTGTTATGTTTATGACAGATCAGTTTCATACAGCTAAATGACATGATCTCTACTAAATTGCTGCAATTTATGATTCAACTTTGGCAAAGTGTTTTAAAATTTTTCTTCTTTGTATGCTCTGTGGTTGGGGAATCATATTACCATATTTAGAAACTGTTCTGTTGTTCCTAAACAATAAGATTTCTGACTGTGCAAATGATAATCCCATTTCATGTGCCCCACTTCCTTAAGTATTGTCTGTGAACAAGTAGAAGGCATTATGGATGAGAAGATCTTGGTAGACTACTTCTTGCTTAGAAAAGTGACCTTGGGACTTAGAGACTAAACAAGGCATAGATTAACAATTTATTATGTTTGCATGGCTGACTTTACTTAGTGAAGCTAGAGGTGTCAGCACCCTAATATTATTCATGTTCACAGATTTGTTCTCTGACACATTTCTCAGTAGCAGAAGACAGTACATGTGGCTGGGCCATGTACACAGAATGGACCTTAGGGAAGGACTAAGTAACCCTCTGCAGGTTGCAATGTACCAGAATGTTTCTTCACGCTTTCAGTAAATGCCTGTACACTACTTTGGATTTAATTTGCTTCCGCTCTTAATTGTAAACATCAACATCATGTTCTAAAGCTGGTATAACATTTTCTTCAGTGCTAGTCAAGAGAAGACATGCTCAGAGCCAGGTCATGTGCCACACATCCATGCATTTGTCACTTCTTTTCCCTGCTGTAGACGTCATGTTGTGACTCTGCTATGAAAGAACAAGTAGCAAGTAAGTAGCAAGGTACTAAAGGAATCTGAAGTAATCAGAGGGCATAGATTAAAAGTGACCATGAAAGAGCTGAATTTAAACTAGGCTAAACATGTGGAATCTGCTTTGATCTTCACTTGTCATTATTTTGACAGGATATATTTGTATGCATGTGCACATATTTGTATGTATATGAATGTATGTGCATTACAAAGCCCAAGAGCAAAATAAAGGTTAGAGCCAGAGCTCTGAGGCATGACCTCATTCTTTTCCTCCTGCATGGGGCTTCTGTTTCTTCATCCAGAATCAGAGCTTCTTAACAGTCATGGGGACACCTCTGAGTAACGATGCTAAGCTGATGTACTTGGCAAAAGAAGAGCAGAGAGGAAACTCATTACATCTACTGATAAGAAGAAAATTAATTAGAATGCCCAAATGTTCCCCCAAAAGAGCAGGAAATTGTACCTCAATCTTAGGCAAATTAAATTTATAAAATTGTTTTTTATTCATGCTCTTTTTTTATTCAAATGAGATGTGAAGGAATGGGAAAGAGTTAAAGTTTAGTCAAATTTAAACAGAAAAAAATATCCCCTTATTTCACGCATGATCTCACATTTAGTGGTTTGGCATTATAATTAGCTATGACTTTTCAATGTAAAACAGATTAAAGAAACTAATTCAACTTCCATAGCAACAGCTATGAATCAGCTGGGCAGCAATAATCTTAGAAAAAGAAAAACTGACTCCCCAGTGTTAGAAGCAGGTTTGAAACTAAATATTAAAGAATCTAATGGCATTTGGAAAAGGACTATTTCTCATAGTTCCTAGTTTAATTTCTACCACTAATAAAGTATTATTTTCTACTTATAATTGGCTAAGTATGCACTGTATACAAAATAATTAAAGCCCTGTATTCTTACTCATCATTGAAAGATAAATGCTTTTTAATACAAGTTTTGTGATATGTGATACAAACAAAATCAACACTCACAGTAGTGAATATTTGAAAGCACACAGGGTACTAACAAATATTGGGTTTTAAGAAAGGGCTCTTTGGCCAGGACAGTATCTGAGACCAGAAATTTCATGAGATTATAAGACTGGGGAGAATTAGAAGGCATTTGAGACCTAGGATTAAGAGACTTGCTCTAGACCTCTATCAGTTTTCTAACTGGAACACACATTCTGAAAGATTCAAGGCTGGCATCCACTTATGAGAGAGAATATGCAGCATTTGTCTTTCTGGATTTGGATTATCTCACTCATGATGACTATTTCCAGTTTACCCATTTACCTGAGAAGTCCATAATTTCATTTATCTTAAGATCTGAACAATATTCCATTGTGTAATGTACCACATTTTCATTATCCATTTTCAGTTGATGGACATCTAGGCTGCTTCTGTTTCCTGACTGTTGTGAACAGAGCAGCAATGAACATGGATGAGACAGTATCTCCATATCAAGATACAGAATTTTGGGGTTATATGCCTAAGAGTGGTATGACTAAATCATATGGTGTATCTATTTCTAACTTTTTGAGGAACCTCCACACTGTTTTTTTTTATCATGGCTGCACCAGTTTTTATTCTCATCATCAGTGAATAAGTGTTCCCCTTTCCCCACATCCTCACCAGCATTTATAATAATCTGTTTGTTCTTTATCTTAGCCATTTTGACTGAGGTAAGATGAAATCACAAAGTATCTCCTTGATAGTTCAAGATGCTGAACATTTTATTTATTTATAATTATTTATTTTATGTGTATTAGTATTTTGCCTGTATGTATGTGGTACACTTGTGTGTGTAAAGCCTAGCAGAGGTCAGAAGGAAACATCAGATTCCCTGGAACTGGAGTTACAAATGTTAGTTGCCATGAGCGTGCTGGTAATCAAGCCTGGGTCCTCTGTAAGAGCAGCCAGTGTTCTAAACCATGAAGCAATCTCTCCATCCCCAAGAGGTTGAACACCTTAAGAAATATTTCTCAGACATTTGTGTCATCTTTTGAGAACTTTCTGTTTAGGTCCTTATCCCAATTTTCAATTGGGTTGTTCGGTGTTTTTTGTTTGTTTGTTTTTGATGTTTAGTTTTTTTAGTACTTTTTATATTCTAGATATTAACCCTTTGTCAGAGATGCTGTAGGTTGCCTCTGCACTCGAATGATGGTGTCCTTTGCTTCCTGAGATCCCACTTGTCAATTGTTGGTCCTAATGCCTGTACCTAGAGGCCTATTCAGAAAGTCCTTTCTTGTGCCTATAAGTTCCAATATATTCTCTACTTTCTCTTCTGTCAGAGTCAAGGTATTGAAGTTCTTGATCCATTTGGAGTTGAGTTTTGTGCAGGGAGAGAGATAGGGATCTAGTTTCATTCTTCAACATGTAGCTATCCAGTCTGACCAGAAACATTTGTTGAACATGGTATCTTTTTTCCAATGTGAAATTTTGAACCCTTTGTCAAAAATCAGGTGGCTGTTCAAATGTGTGGACTTAAATGTGGTGATGGGGAGGGGTCTGAATATGATCAAATTGCATTGTATGAAATTTTCAAAAAAAATTTTTTTTTAAAAAAAAAAAAAAAGGAAAATGCTGTGGAATTGGGATGCCAGAGGTTTAGGGTCTGGCTGGCTCACATGTCAATCTAGTCACATGATTGGCACTTGCCAAATCTAAGAAGCAACTTGTGCCTGGACTCCTCCCTATGGATATCCTACTCTGAAGCAATAACCTTGTCTACGGACTCTCAAACAGGCCTTGACTAAATGGTCTCTGACTATTGGCTTATACTCCTCACATTTTAATAAGAAGCAATGGGAGATATAAATAGATTATTAAACAAAGAAATAAATCTTCTGTGGTAGAGCATTGGGTATAATGGAAACCGATGTGGGAACAGTCTGCCTACACAACTGCCTGCTTGCTAAATGACTCCCATTCAGCTTGCCTAATTGTACTGCATGTACTCTTCTGTAAGATGGGGACAGCAACACTTGCCCTTGTTGGTTCTGAGGGATATAAAGAACAGAGCTTACCATAAGTATCAACTTGCAAAAGTGTTGACATCGGGGTATTTACTGTAAATTTTTAAAACAGTGAAGTATCAAGGAAACTAAGTTTTGGAGCCAGGCAGAAATGAATTCTGTCTGCCGTATATTAGTTGTATGCCAAATGATCAGACCTATGTAAGTTTCTAGCTTTTCAACTATGCAGTAGTGATGGCCCTGCCTCCCATACTTGTGAGGAGTGAAAGTAAAGCCGTGTGAGCCCTTCATGGCTAAACACGTATCTGGCATCAATAAAGATGCACTTACCTTTAAAAAAAAAAAAAAAGGCTTGTCCTAATTTCCCAGGATGCAGGTTAAAATCCACTGGAATTCAGGTTCTCTGACACTGGTTAGTTTTTACGTCAACTTGACACAACCTAGAGTCACCTGGGAAAAGAGAGTCTCAATTAAGAGACTTCCAAGATCAGATTGGCCACATCTGTGGGGAATTATCTTGATTATTGATTCATGTGGGAAGGTCAAGCCCACTGCAATGTTGCCACCCCTGGGAAGGTGATCCTAGGTTGTATAAGAAAGGTAACTGGGCATAAGCCAGGGAGAGCAAGCTGCCTTCCTCCATGGGCTCTGCTTCAGCTCCTGCTTGAGATCCTGCCCTGACTTCCCTCAATGATGGATTATGATCTGGAACTGTAAGCCCAATAAACACTTGCCTCCCTGAAGTCTCATTTCATCATGGTGTTTATATAAGAACCAAAAAGCAATCTGGAACAGAAATCTAGCCCCTTTGTTCCATCAACCCTCACTTTTTTAAATATTATTTTTATTTTATGTATATGAGCGTATTGCCTGCATGTATATGAGTGCACCCATGTCATGCAATCCCTCCGAGGTCAGAAGAGGGTGTTGGATTCCCCTGGACCTGGAGTTAAGGACAGTTCTTAGCCACCATGTGAGTACTGGGAATCAAACTCACGTCCTCTGCAAGAACAGTCAGTGCTCTTAACTGCTGAGCTATCTCTCCAGTCCCTAAACCCTCACTTTTCTGGGGTGCTTATCCCTGACCCATTGTTTTTATCTATACTTTAACAGAACTTGACCTGACCATAACATAACAGAATGTCTACATAGGTGGAATCCCAAAGATAATCTAAATGGTAAAGTTCACTTCCTGGAATAATGTGACCCCCAACTATAAGTCTTTAAAACTTACCTGCTGCTGTGGTTAGACATGTTAGAAATTTAGTGTAATACAAAAATATTATGAGGTGGGTTCTAATGGCAGAGGCCTCGAGGATGGACTAATGCCTCTATAGAAATGTCTTGCAGGACAGGGTTTACTCTCTTGTATTCTTCTGCCAAGTAAGAATGTGGCAAGAAACCCTCATCAGTCACCAGATACTGACGTATTGATGTTGGATTTCCTAGACTTCAGACCTGTGAGAAGTGAATTTCTGTTTCTTATACATTACCCAGTGTATGGTGTTCTGTTATAGCTGCACAAAACAGATCAAGATAACAGTTGTTACCAAAGAAGAGGGGTGTTGCTGTAACAAATACCTAAAAATGCAGAAACAATTTTGGAACTGGGTAACAGGTGGAAGCTGGACCAGATTTAAAGTAAATACTATAAAAAGTCTATGCTGTCTAACTCCCAGGAATGGAGCATTGAGGGTAATTCTGGTGAGGGATTAGAGCTTAGAGATCATTGCTTTCTGCAACGATTATGCAGTGGTTGTGTGGTCCGCATACTTCACTCAAGCTTTGCTATCGAACTAGGATGTTTCTTTTTAGGACAAGGTCCTGCTCTATCATCCAGACTGAACTCAAACTCACAGCAGTTCTCCTGCCTCAGCCTCTCAAATGTTGAGATTACAACAGCACACCACCACAGCCAGCTGTTCTTACAAGCTCTTGCTGTACATATTATTCTACATTTCCTTACATGCCTCACCATTTAATGTGTTTGAAATATTTACATACAAATGCACAACATTCTTTTTTTGTATCGTTAGAAAAATAATTCATTTTGTAAACAATTGTAAAACATATGAAAGTACTAAAACAATTCAGATAAATTAATTCAGGACATAGGTCCCCTTGAGGTTTAAGCCAAGTAATTGAGATAGCATGACTTAGGTATTCGTGGCAGTCCACTAAAAGTTAAAAGATAGGCAGAAGATAAGTATAAGAGAAAGCTCATTCTAAATTCTGAAATTTAATTCTAGTAATGCTTCACAGAAACACAGATGGTCTTGGATAGCATCTATTAAAATACTAACATATCTCCAAATGTCCTAATGGTGAGAACAGAAAGTAGAAATTGCTTAAGCAGTTTAGGGGAAAAGATCCCCCTGAAAAACTGATCAGTTTCTTTCATGGCTAAGAGCTGAGACTGTCCTTGGACCTGCCAGTACACTTGTCCTTGCCTGAGGCCAGAGATGCCAGAACTATCTAGGCCAAAAATGTCTCTGGTTCCACCATAGCTACAAGCAGGGAACACCAGAAGGGGGTCTGGTGTTTTTCCTTATCTCTTTTCTCTAAAGGACCACCCTGCTCCTGAAAACCATACTGAAGACTTGACCAGAATCTCCAGGGACCTGGACACATGAAATGGGAACTGGACTGATCAGCTCATCTCCCCCACCCCTCCTCCTGTGGAGCATTGAGGGTCGATGGAACCCCATTCCTGGGGGCCCTCCTGCTGCTGTACAGGAGCTCTGCCTTTTTTCTCTCTCCTAAGATCCCTATTCTAACAATCCTTTCTAAACCTCTGTGGTCTGTGAATTTCACTCTGAACTTGTGAGACAAGAAGCTGAAAGCCTCTGGCTTGAGGAAGTTTTGGAGGCCCTTGAGTTTCCAGGACCCTAGCTTCCCAAGCTAAGCACAACAGAGCAGAGACAGTCTCCACTTCTCTCAGAGATAACCCAGTATTCCTATATCACTAATAAAGAGGTTATTCTTTCTTATAGCAGTTATTCTACATAACTGTTAAAGAAAAAATGCTTTCCTTTATTCCCTTTTTTAAAGGTTACAATGAAACACTTTAAGATTCTGTTTACTTGAAACCTGTGACAGGGACTTTTACAAAGCTCCTCAACTGGTCACACAGAGAGATTAAGTGTCAGTGAAATGCCCAACCGTGCATGACATATCTGCAATGCAACCTTAACCAGGCGTGGTGGCACACGCCTTTAATCCCAACACCTGGGAAGGTAGAGATAGGCAGATCTCTGTGAGTTCAATGCCAGCCTGGTCTACATAGTGAGTTCTAGGTCAGCTGGGGCTACAAGGAGACCTTGTCTCAAAAAGACCAAAAAAAAAAAATGCAACCTCTATACCCAAGGCTTATGGAGCCTTGTGGAATAAGGGACTACTAATAAGAGAATACTAATGCATCTCTGAACTCTCATCAACGAAGCTCCTCACGCAACAGAGGGCAATGAACACAAAGGGCCACAAATGGTCAAAGCATAGAGAATAAGAGTTTGCAGAATGTGGGTCCTTGGATGGGAGTCCTAGATTAAACTCCACCCACCCAGGGCTCAGGGACCATTGTAGAAGAGGGGGCAGAAATATTGTAAGAGCCAGAGAAGGAAGTGCATGACCACATGGTTAGGGAGTCTTAGAGACTCCTGGGACCTTGCGCATATGAATTTACAGCAATGGTGTCAGTATGTACAAAATCCATGCAAACTCAAGCAGACAAAAAATTAGCATAGAACTGTGGAAATGGACAGCAGGCCCCAATCTTAACCAAAGAACTGCTGGCAGTTGATTACTGCCAAGTGAGGAAGAGCTGATCTTCTTTAAGGGAGAGACTCTAGATAAGCTGACTAGACTCCAGTGGATGAACGTGCACTAAGGACATCAGGGGATACTAACTTGACTTGAAAGCCCTTAACATAAATGACAGAATGCATGAAATGGGAGGGTGCTGATGGGGAAGGAGGTATAAAGATGATTAAGATGTTGCATATGAGATGTACAAAATTTCAATTTAAAAGTTTTAAAAATTAAAAGAATTTATGCTTTAATCTATGTTTAGGAGTAATTTAATATGCCATAACATATCTGTAGGATATCCTCATAACAGCCCTATGGTTTCTGTATTGTTATACCAAACCTGTCTAACAAATAACTACATTTATGTTTGGAGAAGGGAACAGCAATTTCCCCCAAAGCAAACAATTAACAAGTGGCAGAGCTTGTTGCCCCAGAAGTAAGACAAGAGATGCATTTTAACTTATCTCCATTTTCACTTAAGAATTTTCCTTAAAAGGAGGTCAGGGCAGGTGCTATTGTCTCCACTGAAATGACAAGCCTGTGTAGCTCAGACAGCCAGGGGCGTGGGGGCAGTAATCCAGCCCCCTGATCCCAGGTGTCTGTTCCATGCTTCCTCCATGCTTCCTCACCCATAGCTTCATACTCACACATCATGTGTCTTCAGATAACATTAATGCATAATGATCATAATAGCAATAACAAGCAACCATCGACTACTAAATACATGATAATGTTACATATGTCCAAGCAAATTGCACGTGGCACACTGAATGCAATGTGAGAGATTATCTGAAAGCCAGTGGGATCTGGCTAGACAACTGTAGTACAAAGACATAGACTGTTCTGGTTGTTCTGGAGAAAACGGCTCCATCTACAGCACAAGAGCATGTTTCTATCATCATGGTGGAAGCTAACAAAGTATTTGGAGCTCTGAGATTTTTGTTCCCTTTAATATAGTTTTTCCTCCTTTCTTGGTAAATTGCTTCATTTATATGCAAGTCACAAAACCCTGGGGTCAGTATGTTACAGTTGTCCAGTGCCTTGTGTGTGAAGAAAAGCCTTCAGTGGCCTTGGAAACAAGTTTGTGTTCCATAAAAGTGATGATATTATAACAATTTATAACATGAAATAAATATGATTGTCAGTATAAATGTACCTTGGAAATGATTTGTTTTCTAATGACTAATTAAATTACATATCTAATACTTTATATTTTAAGAGCATGTATTTGAATAGCTGAATTGGGCTCAGAAGGACAGAACAATAGAAAGTTAAAACAGTTCTAACAGAAGCATTAAAGAGAATTTTACTAACATTACATCTATGTAGCAGTGTTTTAGAAAGGAGTCTCTGCTTTTCATGCCCCCTAGTAGTGATACGGTGTTTCTGGTGTGAACCAGTCTTTCCAATGTGATCCAGTGTGGTTTGTTAAAGTTGTCATGTTTGTTTTCATACTTAGCACCAAGCTCTCCTGGCGCAAGATAGCTTGCTTTATTTTTGGTTGTAAAAAATAAGCAGGCATATTTCAGTAGTATCCACTGGCTACTTGGAGTCAAAAATTTTCCTTTCACCACCTGTAACTTAAGCAAATACAATCACACATTAAGCATTTCTATTAGTGGCAAAATAAGAAAGGTTCAGAGTCTGTTCTGAAGTGATTGTACCGGATGGTCATTCCCAAAGAGACAGCCTTCCTCTTCCTAAGTTACTACATGTGTTCTAAAACGTCTACTGCTTATAAAACTTGGGGGGAAAATGTTAAATTATTCTGACTAGAGTCTTACTAAACTTATGGTTTGTTTACTTGGTAGGTTTTTTTAATGTTTAAAAAATTAACTAAACATATTTTGTGATTGTTTTCTAATCTGTTTTAAAATTCTTCCGATTTCATTCATGAAGACGTGCCTCAATACTGTGTTAGACATTGAATGATTCTGTTAAAGGCACAACTAATAACATTGGCTGTATTTTGAAGACAGACTTTTAAAAAAATAAACAGAATTTAAAGCAAAAAAAGGAAACCCTGCTTCCTCAATGTCTACTTATTATGCCAAATATTTGGGAGATTCTATTTACAAATTATTGCGTGTCAAATTCTCATGCCAGGTGACAGACCTTTCCTTGAGGAGAGAGCACAGTTCAACATCAGTCTTCACTATGTACAAGGTTCAAGGTGGAAGGCACAGTTCTTGTTCCTCCGTAGTAACACCGGAAAAAATCCCAGTGACACATGGTGCTGCTGGCATTACTTATTTTGGTAGAAGCACATGGTGGAGGGGTAGATACTACTGAGTTCAGAAGAAGGCGCTTTGGGATGCTGCATTCTTCCCTGCAGGTCCTCTTCGCCCACCTTTCATTTCTCATTCATTTTGGACTCTGACAAGATCTTTTTCATCTCTCAGGTATATTTTCTACTCAGTTTATGTAAATGTACTATAAACTCCTATAATTATAATTCTGTTAACCAGGCAAGCTATTGGACTTTGTTGCTAGCCATCTTAATGAATTCTCTTGTTGATTCTAATGGCATTTACATTTATTCACCTCCATTTTCCTGTTTTTAATACTTCTCTCTTGTCTTCTTCCCTCCCTCTTTTCCATCTACTGCAGTAGATGAATCTCAAATAATGGTAGTGACAGCAGGAACCTGTCTTGTAACACATTTAGAGTGTCTTGTCAATAACTTGATCCTGGCTGTGGTTTGAGAGTGGATGTCCTCACTGTAGAAACTTGCTCCAGTTTGGTTTTAGAGTTTCAAAAAATTATAAATAAATGTTGACTTTTATCAACTTTAGGTAGATTTTGAGATGCCCCATGCCTCATTGATGTGACATTCCTGATCACTTCAAAAGGCAGCTTGATTTCTCCATAAAGAAAACTCTAGTACTGACTTCTACCATCCCCCTAGCCACTGGAATTGACAGGGAAGGGGGTCTCCTGACCTTGAGCCCCAGGCCCACACTTCTGTCATCCCCTTAGCTTCCAGTAAGAGTTCTCTGAACCCTTAGCCCTGGGACCACACTTCCTCTGTGCCCCTACCTGTGGAAGGGAAGCAGTCTCGCCCCTACCTGTGGAAGGGAAGCAGTCTCTCCACTCCAAGCCCTTAGTCCACACTTCTTTCAGACTTAGCTCCCAGTGCCAACAGGTAAAGGGTTCCTGGACCCAAGCCTGTATTTCTGATGCCAACAGTCAGAAAAATGAAACTAGATCCTTACCTTTCACTTTGCACAAAACTCAACTCCCAATAGTTCAAGAACCTCAAAACAAGACCTGATACTTTGAAAGTACTAGAGGAAAAAGTAGGGAGTATACTACAAATTATAGGCACAAAAAAAAGTAAGGACTTTCTAAATAGGACTTTAGTAGCTCAAGAAGTAAGACCAACAATTGACAAATGGGGTCTCATGAAACTAAGACATTTCTGTACAGCAAAGGAAACAGTTATTTGAGTGACAGGACAGCTCACAGAATGGGAGAAAATCTTTGCCAGTTGTACATCTGACAGAAGATGTATAGTTATAATATACAAAAAACTGAGAAAACTAAATATACGGAAAACCACCCCATTCATGGTGTCACACACCTGTAGTCCCAGCACTTGGGAGGCAGAGGCAGAGGCAGGCGGATCTCTGTGAGTTCAAGGCCAGCCTGGTCTACATAGTGAGTTCCAGGACATCTGGGCCTACAGGGAGGCCCTGCTTCAAAAAGACAAAAAAAAGGGGGGGAGGGACTAAAGCCAGGCACAGTGGTGCATGGACTCAGGAGGCAGAGGCAGGAGTATCTCTATGAAATTGAAGCCAGCCTGGTCTACATAGTGAGTTCCAGGCCAGCTGTAGCTACAGGGAAACACTGTCTCAAAAAAGAGGGAGAGGAGGAAGTAGGGAATAGTACAGAAATTTCTCAAGAAACTGTTATATATCACCCCTCTAAATTGAAACATTCCCTCAAGGAAGGAGGGGAAACCTAAGGGACTCTGGAGGTAAACAAAACGTGGCACCTCTGGAAAAGCAGAAACTTGGAAGGCTCTAAAAGCTTCCTCCTTAATTTTTGTTTTCTTCTTTGATTTATTTAGTTTTTTATGGGGCTTTTCACTACTCTAACATTACCCCCTCTGAAGAGGTAACCCTAAAATCTTTTGCATTTTCTTCTCCTTCATATCTCCTATTCAGGATTCCTCCTTGATTTTGTCGAAGCAGTAAACAACTGCTGGAGGAGAATGTGACCAGACAAGATGCCAAGAAGAGGTTCTAGGACCTATCGAGCTGCCTGAAATTTACACAGAAAGTTCCAAAATTGCAGCATTTGTGAGGTGTCACGTGTGTTTGGAGGGCTTTTTGGTGATACAGCTGCTTTTGAGACACCCCTGCCTCTGTAAGCAACCCCTCAGCCACCCCTCAGCCACATTCTTATTAGTCACACTAATAAAAGCTCACTGGTTCCTCAAGTTGGATTTTGTGCAGTCACTACTTTGGTCTATCATAGGTTCCCTTTATGGAGTGAAAAGTCTCCCTAGGAAAAGTCTTTCACACAACAAGAAGAAACACCAATATAGCTAATAGACCCTTTATAAAGCATTCGACATTCTTAGTTAGCAGCGCATTCTATGTTGGTTTCCCGGTGCTGTGATAAAAATACCATGACCAAAAGCAACTTGGGGAGGAAAAGGTTTAGGCTTACAGGTTACAGTCTGTCATGAAGAGATGTCAAGGCAGGAGCTCAAGACAGAAACCTAGAGGCAGGAATTAAAGCAGAAACCAGAAGAATACTGGCTTGCTTCCCCCAACAGGGTTCAGCTACCTTTCCTACATATAGTCCAGGTCCCGCTGCCCTGGGGTGATACTACTCACTGTGGGATGGGCCCTTCTACATCAATCAGCAATCAAGAAAATGCCCCACAGACATGTCCACAGGCCAATCTGATGGAGAAAATTCCCCTTCCCAGATTGTCAACTTGACAACCAAGAGTAGTCATCACACAGAGCAATGAAGATTAAAACTACTTCAAGATGCTGGAGATATGGCTCAGTGGTTAAGAGCATTGGCTGCTCTTGCAAAGGACCTGGGTTCAGTTCCCAGCACCTGTAACTCTAGTTCCAGGGGATCTGACACCCTCTTCTGGCCTCCACAGGCATTTCACACATGTGGTGCATTTACATGCATGCAGGCAAAACATTCTTGCGCATAAAAATAAAAATAAATAATGAACAAAAATTTAAACATATATCTCTTTGCCTCCTTAAAACAAAACAATAACAACAAAAAACTGTTCCAAGATTCCATCCCACTCTAGGCAAAATGATCATCATCAGGAATACAAATAACAAACGCTGGTGTAGATGTGGGGGAAGATGAACCATTATACCCTGCTGCTGGTGGAAGTAGAAACTACTGCAGCTTCTTTGGCTATCAGTCTGGCGGTTTCCCAAAAAGCTAGAAATAGGATTACCACCTGACTCAGCCACACCACTCCTGTTCATATACCTAAAGGACTTTATATCTTATTTCAGAGATACTTATAAATCCATGTTCATTGCTGCTCTATTTATAACAGGAAGGAAATGGAATCAACCTAGAGACCATCAATTAACTAGTAGACAATGAAAATGTGGTACATATACACAATGAAATATTACTCAGCTGTGAAAACAATGAAATCATGACACTTGCAAGTAAATGGATGGAACTGGGGAAAAAATCATGCTGACTTAGGTCATCAGAAAGACAAATGTGGTGCATATGAAACACGTGTGTTATCATATGAGGGGCCTGGTTTTCTCATCTTTTGTTCTATGTTTTTAATCTGGAGTACAGATGAAAGATAAAAAGCTAGAAAGGGGCCATGGGAGGTACATTTGGGAAGGGGTATAGTAGACTGTAGGTGAAATGAAAGTAGAGGACAATATGGAGAGCAAAAGGGTTCAAGCAGAGGTGGGAAATGCGGGAGTAAGGGACAGTTGACCTAGATGAGATGTGTGTTAAGAAGCTGAGGAGTAGCCTGTGACCTGGAAACTGAAGTAAAACATATGGGGGTAGAACATGTGATGTGAAGGGAGACAGGGGAGGGCTAAAGGTTTAAGCAGGGATGAGTGGAGGGCAAAGAATGTGTGAAGAAGCCTTATAAACCCTCACTACTCAAAAGCTAATGAAAAATATAATTTAAAAGTGGAGTGGCTGATTACAGCATGGGAATTAAAGGGACTAGGAATATTTTTTACAATATTTTCTTTTTTTTATTTGTGTGACTGTATTGCCTGCCTACAAGTGTACCCATGTCATACAATGCGGGTGGAGGACAGAAGAGGGCATTGGATTCCCCTGGAACTGGAGTTACAGACTGTTGTTGAAACTGAACCCAGGTCCTCTGCAAGAGCAGCCACTGCTCTTAACCGCTGAGCCATCTCTTCTGTCTGCAACATCTAGAAGAGGACCTAACCTCTTCTATCATCATACCACAAACTCTCTGCACCATCTGACTGGACTTGTTGCTTTGACTGCCAAAAAAAAAAAAGCAGTTGTGACCCCTCCCCTCTCGCGTTTCACCCAGGCCAAAAGACTACTACCAGGAGAGCAGCAAACCCTGCATAGGCAGAGATTTCACGGACCGGGCTTGGAGCTGAGGGAGCTAAACAGACCCTGAACACTGCCTCGGGCACCGCACAGCCCACAGTGGCTCTGGAACCCATTGGGAACTCAGCCACTGTGGCTGGGCGGAGATGGCCTGGCTATTCAAGGCCCATAGAACAGAGTCAAGGAAGCTCCACAAAGGAAAGCAGGATGCCCACAGGAGAACACGACTGTTTAAAAGCAACAAAGCGCATAGCCCAGACCAGGACCAGACAAAGGGGAGAAAGTCAACATCCAGGCCAGTGAGCTCATCGTCTTGTTTCCACCCAGCGCTCCTTCCCCGCTACCACTATTCTCTATCTGCCAGTGATTCCATTATCTGCTATCTCTGCCCAGCTCTCCTCCTTCCTCTACAGCTGTTTATCTCTATAGTACAGGAGGACATTGTAGCAGACCACCCTGTTCCCTACTGTTCCTGCCCTTTACTCTCTCTCTCTCCCCCTCTCTCCCTCTCTCCCCCCTCTCTCTCTATATAATATGTATAATAATATATATAATGTATATGATCAACAGAATGGCATTCAACTGTTAGAAAGAATGAGGAGGGGGACCTGGGGAGATAACTCAGCCATGCAGTCATG
>NW_008332644.1:3085512-3087793 GCF_000622305.1 Nannospalax galili | reverse complement strand
CTCCTTGAATTTATCAAAACTCCTCTTTTTTTTTCTTTCTTTTCTTCCCTTACCCATCACCACCAGAGACTGACCTGGTTTCTGTACTGAGGTACATATCTTTACTTTCTCTTTTTAGTCTACTGTTAAACAAAACTCCCACATAGCCACCTCATTTTTTTTCTTGGCCTCAGATATTCTCTTTTCTTTTCCTTTGTACATCCCTCTCCTCTACTTCCCATCCAACAGCCTAATATCACTAGCGTCACCATGTTTGCTAACCTCTTCTTTTCCTATGCATTTATACCAGCATATCAGTACACATATGTATTGGGGGTCCCTCTACTCCCTAATTGGTACTTAACTCATGTCTATTTTGTAGTCCCTTGTCACTCTGTTATTGGAGTAAGTTAACTACTGGATAGTGACTGTTGCTGCAGACAGTACTCAACCCACATGGGGGGGCAGGAGATAGAGCTTTGTGCCTGGAACACCAGTCTGACAGATGAAAGCATCACCACACTGTACTACAACCTGGCCTCTCCTGAGCACTGCAAACACATCCACTGGGACAAAGAGAGGTAACCTAAATTAAAAGAAAAAGAACAAATGTTCACCAACAATCTAATCCCAAATGGGCAGATCCCAGCACAAAAACACAAGTAACATAAAAAAACAGGACGACTTGTCTCTTCCAAAAATTACTAGCCCCATAGTAATAACCCCCATCAAAATGACTTAGACAAAATTCCAGATGGAGAATTCAGAAGAATCTTTATAAATATGGTAAACACTTAAAGAGGATGCAAATATTTTCCAAGAGAGCCCAGGTAGCTGAAATAAGGAAGTCAATCCATGTTATGAAAATACAATCTAATAGAGAGATAAAATACTGAGAAAAGCCCAAACTGAAATAAAGTTGGAAATGAAAACACGGTAGGGAAATAAGAAGCTCAGTGGAAAGCCTCATCAATCATATGAATCATGTATGAGAGAGAATATCAGAATATGAAGACAAGACAGACAAACTGAAGCATTCAATCAAGGTCAGTGATAACTTTTTAAGGTATGAACAGAACATGAAGAACTCTGGGACTCCATGAAAAGACAAATGGAACCAAGAAACAAGCAGGTGCTGCTGTTGCATTATCTGACAAAATAAACTTCAAACCAATTCTTGTCAGAAGTGATAGAGGTTTATTTCATACTGATCAAAGGATTAAGCCATCAAGAGGAAATTACAATTCTAATTATATACACACCAAATATAGGCTCATTCATTTTTGTAAAGCAAACAATACTAGATTTTAAACCACAGGTTAATCCTGACATAGTAATAGTGGATGAGGTCAATATCCAACTCTACTATTAGACATTACAAAAATGAATAAAGAAACCCTGGAATTAAATAAACATCATAGGTCAAATGTTCTTAGAGGATATCTACCCAAATACCAAAGACTACATGGATCTTTCTGTAAAATGGATCACATATTAAGACATATTAAATCTTATTAAGACAGAAAGAAAGTCTCAACAAATAGAGGAAAATCAAAACGACATCATGTATTTTTTCTGACCACAATGGGGCAAAGCTAGAAATCAATTGCAATAGAAACTACAGGGCACATGTGAACTCACAGAGATTAAAAACACACTACTGAATGATGAATGGGTCACTGAAGAAATCAAGAAGGAAATTAAAAAGTTTCTAGAATTAATGATGATGAAAACACAGCATATCAACATATCAAATCTATGGGGTATATGAACACTGCCTTGAGAGAGAAGTTTGCAGCTCTAAATACCTACGTAGAAAAATCAGAAATATCTCAAACAGTTGATGATGAACTTACAGCATTAGAAAAACAAGAACAAACCAATTCCAAAGCAGTAGACAGAGAGAAATAAGGTGGATTAGGAAAGAAATTAATGAAACAGATGAAAAATAAGCAATAAAAAGAACCAATGGAACAAAAAGTTGAATCTTTGAAAAGATAAACAAAATTGATAAGCCCTTAGCCAAATTAACCATAATAAATATATAGAAAACCCATATTAATCAAATTAGAAGTGGAAAAGAGAGACATTATATCACTAAGGAAATAATTTAAAATTTTCTATTCCAGACAAGTGTAGTGGCACATGCCTTTATTCTCAGCACTCAGGAGGTAGAGGCAGGCAGATCTCTGTGAATTCCAGACCAGCCTATTCTACATAGCAAGTTCCAGTTCAGCCAGGGCAACATATTGAGACCTGTTTCAATTTTTTTTAAATTCAACTAAATTGGAAAACCTAAATG
>NW_008332644.1:3078796-3085442 GCF_000622305.1 Nannospalax galili | reverse complement strand
AAATGTGTGTGTGTGTGTGTGTGTGTGTGTGTGTGTGTGTGTGTGTACCCCAAAGTTAAATCAAGAGGAGGTAAATAAACAGATTTCTAACAACCAATGAAATGGAACCAGTAATTAAAAATTTCCTAACTAAAAAAAGCCCAAGGCCTGAATTCTATTAAATCTTCAAAGAAGATATAACACTAAATACTACTCAAATTATTCTGCAAAATAGAAATGGAAGAAACATTTCCAAACTTGTTTTATACAAAGCCAGACAAAACCTTGATAAAACCAGATAAAGATACAACAACAGAATTATAGGCCAATCTCCCTGATAAACATAGACACAACAATTCTCAATGAAATACTTGCAGACAGTATTCAAGAAGGCATGAGAAAGATCATTCACCATGATCAAGTCAGCTTCATTTCAGGGATGCAGGAATGATTCAACATTATAAATCAACAAACATAATTTACCAAGCAAATGGACTCCAGGACAGAAATCAAACAATCATTTTAATTGATATAGAAAAAAGCCTTTGACAAAATCCAGCATCCTTTCTTGATTAAAAACCCTGGAGAAACTGGAAATGGAATTCATTCCACCTCAACATAACAAAGGCTAACTATGACAAAACAATAGTCACCATCATGTTAAATGGAGAAACAAAGCATTCCCCTTAAGATCAGGACCAAGACAAGGGTGTCCACACTCACCTTCCTTATTCAATAGAGTGCTTGAATAAGAAAAGAGAAGGAAATAAAGGGGATACAAATAGGAAATGAGGAAGTCAAGGTATCCATAGTTGCAGATGACATGATTTTACACATGAAAGACCCCAAAGACTCCACCCAGGGAAACTCCTTGTGCTGGATAGCTTTAGTGTCAACTTGACACAACTGGGTTGAGGGAGCCTCAATTGGAGAAAATTGCCTCCATTGGACTGGCCTGTGGCCATGTCTGTGGGGTATCTTCTTGACTGTTGAGTGATGTTGGAGGGCCCAGCCCACTGTGGGTGGTGCCACCCCTGGGTAGGTGGGCCTGTGTTGCATAAGAAAGCAGGCTGAGGAGGGGTCAGGGGAGCAAGCCAGTAAGCATTGATCCTCCATGGCCTGTGCTTCAGCTCCTGCCTCCAAATTCCCTGTCCTGAGTTCCTACCTTGGGCTCCCTGATGAACTGTGACCCAGGATATGTAAGACAAACAAACCCTTTCTTCCCCAAGTTAGTAGTTGTCAGAGTGTTTTGACACAGCAATGGAGAAACAAACTAGAACACTCCTAGAGAAACTTTACGACACTAAAGAAATTGAAGAAGACACCAGAAGATGGAAAAACCTCTTATGCACATAGATTGGTAGGATTAATATTATGAAAGTGGCCATCAGACCAAAAGCCATCTACAGATTCAAAGCAATCCCCACCAAAATTCGAATTCAAAGAAACTGAAAAAAAGAATCTTAAAATTCAATGGAAACACAACATCCCCAGATAATCAAAACAATCTTGAACAATAAAAACACTGCTGGAGGTGTCACCATCCCTGATTGATTTCAAGTTATACTGCAGCCATAGTCGTAAAACCAGCATAGTACTGGCAAAAATACAGGCACACTGATCAATAGAATAGACTCAAGATTTAAGTCCAATTGCCTATAGTCACCTGATTTTTTTGCAATAATGTCAAAAACATACATTAAAGACAGCACCTTAACAAATGATGCTGGGAAAACAGGATATCTACATGTAGAATAACAAAATATGATTCTTCTATCTCATATGACACATATATTGAAATGTATTAGCAACCTGACCCAAATTACTTCATTTGGCCCAGAGCAGCTATTTCAACAGTGACTTCTGTTCCATTTATGGGAAATACCCAGAAGGGGGGCAACCTTGAGTCCTGAGAAAATGGCCATATTTCAGAACTGTGAAATATGTTAATCTGGGACACCCTGCACCTGGCTTACTGCTTGTTTTGCTTCTGTGACTTGCTTGCTATTTCAGGTTACCTTGATGTGTAGTATGAGACCACCCTGTTATTCACCGACCATCTGGTAACTGCTGATTTTGACTTCTGTTACAATGCTTGTTATGGCTAGGTAGTTGACTAATTTTAAAATTGCGAAGTTGTACACTGGCCTTGCTTGCCCACACAGTAACAGGCTGTTGATTGGTAAATTCAAATTATGCTATGTTGTACAAACCTGATTGGCTCACAGATATTGTATTTAAACTATGCTTTCTGTAATCCTATAAAAACTCTAAATGGCTAATGTTCAGGGGCTGCTTCTACTCCCGAAATAGACAGCCCTCCCGTCATAATAAAATTTCACCTTACTACTTTCTACTGAAATGGTGTTGGTGATTTTGTGCAAACTCTGCCCTGCAACAACATCAACTCCAAACTGATCATGATTTCAATGTTAGACCTGAAACTCTGAAACTTCTATAAGAGAAAGTAATGGGTATACTTCAGAATATAAGCTCAGGTGATGACTTTCTGAATAGGATTTTGGTCTCCTAGGAAATAAGACCAACAATCACAAGTGGAAATTCGTGAAAATAAAAACCTTCTGTATTTCAAAGGAAATTGTTAACAGATTGGAGAGGCAGCCTACAGAATGGGGAAAAAAATCTTTGCCATCTGTACTTTTAACAAAGGATTAGGTGTCTAGACTGTACAAGGAACTCAAAAAACTAAACACCAAGAAAATAAACAACCCAATTAAAAAGTGAACTGTGGCACTGAACAGAGAGTTCTCAGAGGAAGAAATTCAAATGGCTAAGAAATATTTTTTCACCATCCTTAGCTGTAAGGGAAATGCAAATAAAAACTACTTTGAGATTTCATCTTATTCCATTCAGAATGGCTAAGATTAAGAAAACTAGTGATGGCCAGGCATGGTGGTGCATGCCTTTAATCCCAGCACTTGGAAGGCAGAGACAGACTCTGTGAGTTACAGGCCAGCCAGGGCTACACAGTAAGACCCTGTCTCAAAAAAGAGAAAAGGAAAACAAGTTCCTACAAACGCTGGTGAGGATGTGGGACCTGAGGACTCCTCATGTACTGTTGGTAGAAGTGCAAATTGGTGTAGCCACTATAGAAATTCATGTGATATTTCCTCCTCCAAAAACTGGAGTATATCTACCATATGACCCTTCTATATCCCTTCTGGGCATCTACCTAAAGGACTTTATTGCCTGCTACAGAGACAAATGCTTATCCGTGTTTGTAGCTGCTCTGTTCACAATGGCCACTGGTTAATGAATGGCTGAAGAAACTGTGATACCAATTATCAAGGGAATTTAAAATACTCATCTGTAAAGAAAAATAGAATTATGAACTTTGTCAGTGAATGGATGGAGCTGGAAAACATACTGAGTAAGGTAACCCACACCCAGAAAGACAAACGTTGCATGTTTTCACTCATATGTGACTCTTAAATCAAATCTTTAGATTTGGGTGTTTAATTTGGAGTACCTGTAAAACAGGAAACTAGAAAGGGACCATGGTAGAGAGGGAGAAGAAAGATTTTAAAGGAAGGCAGGGTAGTTGAACATAGGTGATATGAAAGGAAAGGAAGGAATAGAGAAGAAGGTTTGAGTGAGGAGAGGGATGGGTACTAGGGCAGAGGATGGGGTTGGAAAAGGGGTAACAAACACTATAAGGATGTTTGAAAAAGCCATAAGGAAACTACTATTTTATCAGCTTCATATTGGTCAGAGATGTCCCAGAAACCCCAAACAACACAGGCTGTTGCCACAGTTCTTGATTGTTCACTAGAACTTGATAAGACTCTGTTGTTGAAAATACCACACACTCCAGTCACAGGACATGGAGAAATCAAGTAGGCTCTGAGTAGGAAGCTTCCTCCCTGCTGGCTGTCTTTCATGGTACTGGAAAGTGTTATGTAGGCTGCTGGGAGGGGGTCATCAAGTCTTACCCAGTTGCAAACCCTGAGAGGTACAATAATGACCAGCATGGTAAGACATGCCCATGGGTACAATGGTAGTGTGTATATTATGGGATAACCAACCACTTTGTGATTGGATTTAAGGCCCATTCCACAGGAGTAAACACATGGTACTGTAAAATCTGGCCAATGACCCATGGTTGGGGGGCTCCAAGGCCCCAGGGATGAACCTATTATTATTCTGTTAAATGTACATGGTATCAAATTGTTCTCTTAATGTGTGTCTCTTATCAGAGAAGTTTCTTTGGGCAGTGGACAGTGGTTAATGCAGAAATTCACAACTGGTCAAAGTGAAGGGAATAAGTGTCAGTAGAGTGCTCAGCCTATGGGACAACTATATCACCACTACCCCCAAGGCTCAGGAGCCATCACAGAAGAGGAAGAGAAAAGATTTTTAAAGCCAGAGGTCAAGGAGGACTAGAGTGAAACAGTGTCTTCTGGACATGACAAGATGCTGCGCTCATGAACTCATAGCAGCTGTGGCCAGTCTGAGACTGGAGAGAATGCTCAGTGGTTAAGAACACTGCAGAGGACCCAGGTTCGAATCCTACCACTCACATGGTGGCTAAAAACATCTGTGACTCCAGTTCCAGGGGATCTGACACTGTCTTCTGACCTCCACAGGCATTGCAGGACACCAGTGCATTTACACACATGTAGACAATACATTCATATATATGAAATAATAAAAATAGATAATAAAATATATGTATGTTTTAGTTATTATTTTTATTTTATGTGTATGAGTGTACTGCCTGCATGTAGTAAGTGCATCCATGTCATGCAATGCCCGCGGAGGACAGATGAGGTCATTGGATCCCCTGGAACTGGAGTTACAGACAGTTGTTAGCTGCCATGTGGGTGCTGGGATTCAAACCTGGGCCTTCTGCAAGAACAACCAGTGTTCTTAACCACTGAGCCATCTCTCCAGCCCCCAACAAAGAATTTTTTTTAAATATCAAGCCAGTCAATATTCTAGCATGGAAGGGAAAAGAGTTCAGAAGACCTCACCCCTAACTGTGAAGGTATAGACAGCTGATGGCTCTGGGAGAGGGAAAGTAAGTTTTCTTTCAGGGTGTGGCCCCTGGCAGATAAACCATGCTCCAGTGGATGGTCTTATGCCCAGGAGTATATGAGTGGCACAAATTGGACTTCATGCATTATTTAAAAAGCAGACACTGGTGCTGGAGAGATGGTTCAGCGGTGAAGAACACTGTTCTTGCAGAAGACCAGGGTTCAAATCCCAGCACCCACATGGCAGCTAACAACTGTCTGTAACTCCAGTTCCAGGGGATTCAACAGCCTCTTCTGTCTTCCATGGGCATTGCATGACATGGGTACACTTACCTACATGCAGGCAATACACACATACACATAAAATAATAAATAAAATATTTTTTTAAAAAGCAGACACTAAGAAGTTGGGAGGTTTCGAGGGGTGGGATGGATATGAGAGAAATTATAGGGAGGAGTGAGGGATAATATGATCAAAGTCAATTATATAAAATTCTCAAAGAATTAATAAAAATATTTTTTAAATGAGTTTGAATAGAGGTATTCCACATGGGTGAATAATGTTGCTCCCAGAAGGGTTATTAAATGAAAATCTCAGTATCAGGCATGGGTTACTTCCCTAAGGGTAACTGGTCAGGGAGGCCCCAGAGGCCCCCCAAAACAACACAGGCTATTGCCATTGCTCTTGGTTGCCCTTCCCAACTAGATAGTAAAACCTTGTTGCTGATGACACAACACACTTTAGTTGTAAGACACAGAGAGATCAATCTTGAACTGACCAGGAAACTCCTTCCCTGCTAGTTGGCTTTCAGTGCTGAAAGGTGCCATGCATGCTGCTAGGGGAGAAAAGGTATCAATGGTCTTACCCAGCAATGAACCCTGCATACTGTAATACTGACATCTCAGGCAAGATATTCCCACTGGTGCAATAATGATATGAGTGTTATGGGTAGCCAATTTCTCTCTTGATTGAACTTGGGGCCTGCTCCACAGAAAGGAATGCATGCCTGGTCCTGGTCAAAGTCCATGGTTAGGAAAGTCATAGGCCAAGGTGAAAATGCACGATGTTTAGTTTAGTGATTACATTATCAAGTCGTAAGTTGTCTATATCCCAGTGGATGATCCCACATCCATGTTATGGGTAGCATTAATTGAACTCAGTATGCTTAAAAAAGAAAAAAAAAAAGCACATGAATTTGGAGAGAGATTTCTTGAGGGAGGGTCCTCTGAGAGTTGGAAAGAGAGACTAGGAGGTGGATGTGATCAAGATATATTGTATACACATATGAAATTTTCAAAGAAAAAATGAAAACTCTGACATTGAAATATTTGTAACACAAGATGATTCTTATTTAATGAGTTTGTATATACATTCAGGGGTAGTTGAGATGAAAGTTCTGTTATTATATAGCTCTTTTGTTTCTTTAGCTGTAACAGAAGTTATAGAAACATATTTAATTCCTTTATCTTGATGAACTCTGAAGTACTCAAAGTACTGTCTACAGACAAGTAGCATGAACGTTCCCTAGGCATTTGCTAGAAATGAAAATTCTTGACCTCCTCCTACCTTACTGATTAGAAGCTTTGGAGTTCAAAACAAAGAACCTGTTAATTAATATCCTTTCCAGGAGATGCATGTGCATATTTTCTGTTCTATGGATTACATGGAA
>NW_008332644.1:3061233-3078647 GCF_000622305.1 Nannospalax galili | reverse complement strand
AACCCCCCCCCCCCAGCATTTGCACACTAAAGTGAGGGATATTATACAGCATACAGAAATCAGGTAATTCTCTAGGCACAAATGGAACTCCAGAGTCAAAGCCTAGGGCTTGTCACTTTTGTATGTCTAAAAAAAGTTTATTTTTAATTAATTAATTTTAATTTCCTTGTTTATATCATGATACATGGTACTGTATGCTAACAAGTATATGTTGTACATTGAGCATATTTTCCCATATCCTCCACTTCCCTTTTTCTCATTTCTTCTTCTGATTAATCCCCTTTGTTCCCCTACACAGTTTTTGCTTCATACATACTTACATGATTAGCTATAGATATAGATATAAGTAGATATGGCTATGTGGTTTCATGTAGCCCAGGCTGACTTCAAACTCACTGTGTAGCTGACTGAGCATGACCTTGACTTCGTCCTTAAGGAAGATTTTTGTAGTGGTTTCAAAGTTTAGGGAGACACTTTACCTACATGTAGGGCTTGATTATTTCTACAACTGTTCTCACAGGAACAAGATAACAGCTGTCATGACATCTACCATGTCTTCCGGTACACCGATAGCACAGTCCCTTTACTTCCAACAGATACAAAACAATGGAATTGCTATTCCATTTTAGACATGGGAAAATTGAAACAATGAGTGGTTGAAGAACTTGTGTCATGATATGAACAAAGTGAGGACAATCAAATTAAAATCAAGAGAAATGAGCTAGAGTTGGCGTAAGAACATTACAGAAAACTAACAAACCAAGGTCAAATAGCCAATGACGTTTTTTTAAAACCCATATTTCATTTATAAGGATGTTTTGCAGCTATTTCTAAAGCCAAAGTGAAGTAGAAAGCAAATTATATTTAGAACTAGAGCTGGGATGGATGTTTAAAAGGGACTGTAATTCTGTCCATTCTAGGCCATTAAACAATAGAGTGACTCTGTTGAAATTCACTAAGCACAGTTTGTGGGAAGCCAGGACCAGCTATGCCAGCCCTGAAAACAAGAGAGAATGAATCCTGATGTCCAGAGACACAGTCTCCAGCCAGTGTGAAGAAAGAGGTTTTCCCAGGGTTTTACTTACTTCACTCATTGCTGAGACCAGACACCTGACAAGAGTGGCTTGAGGAAGGAAGGGTCTACTTTGACTCACAGTTCAAGAGTACAGTCTACCCTGGAGGGGAAGTCATGGCGATAGGATCATGAAGCAGATGGTCACATCACACCCACAGTCCGAGAGCAGAGACAGAGAGGAATGTCTGTCTTCAGCACACTGTATCCTTCTTATTCAATCTGGTACTACGGGTTAGTGCCACTCACACTTGGAGTGGGTCTTCCCACCTCAGTTAACCCAATCTAGATAATCCCTAGACATGCCCAGAGATTTGTTACAAAAGTGATTCTAAATTCCACCAAGTTGACAGTCAGGATTAACCGTCATACCCAGGCTCTACTCTTAAGAGAGCAAACTCTTCAACCCCACTGCTAAGGCACACAAGAAAGAGAGGCTAGGACCCCCAAATCTCCTGCTAGTGTTTCCAGTAACCTAAGGATATAGTATTGGGCTCCATATCCTATGAGTTCCACCACCTCACAATTAACATTTCCCTGAAGACCTGTCTTCAGTCTGATAGGCATCTGTCAGTGCCTTTCCAAAAGCTTAAAAATCTATGCATAGGACACTATTCTGCTTGTATAAACAGAGATATAAAAGAAAGTTTATCACGAGCTGATTTTCTCTTATATTTCAGTTGTTTTCAAAAAAGAGCAGTCTATTTCAAGTGTTAGGTTCAGATCTCATTATCACACACACACACACACACACACACACACACACACACACATGCACTCATGCACATGCACACACACACGAGCCCCAAATCCTTTATGGTCATCTAAAAAGTTCCTACTGCAAAAAATACGTAGTATACACAGTTTTTCAAAGGGAACTTCCTCATCTAGAGCCATGTAAGTTTATATGAATTCCTATGTCCTGCTAATAATAGAGAGAAGACAGATTTAAGGTGAAATGGAATATTTATAAATTCTTCCATAGTTTCACATTTTGAGAATAATGAAAAGTAATTGTAGATCTGAATTGGATATAGCCTGAATGTTATCTATTAACAATTTAATTCTCCATGGTGGAAGTCTATGTTAGAAAATAATCTCAAGAGCTGAGGGAGTAGCTCAGTGGTAGAGCATGTGTTTAGCATGTGCAAGAATGGACACAGAGACACACACCCACATCCCTCCTTCAAGAAAGGACCTGGAGCTCCAGATGCTAGAACAGCTGTCAGAAGTCCCTGGCTCTCTGTCTCTTCTGGGGTGTCCTCAGCTGGACAGGGCCGCCTTCTTTCAAAAGATGCTTTTCCAGAGGAGGCTGCACCAAATGACCGATAAAGGAACCTGGCTATTTTTGCCCAGTTTATGACAACTCTGATGGATTATTTTAGCTCAAAGTTCCCTCGTTTTTCACTCAGCTTCCTCTCAGCTTAATATTGCTTTCCTCCCTTCCTCTGATGCAGTTTGCAAGGGCATTTTCTAACAAACGTTCTGCATGCTAGGAGAACTCAATCTGTCACCTGTTCCCAAAGAAACTGCCTAATCACTTCCCGATGCTGCACAATGCACACCTCATAGGCAGGCTGTCTGCATTTTCAAAAAAAAAAAAATTCTCCCATGAAATGTTAAAATCTAACTCTTCGCATATGTTTTTTTTTTTAAATCTGGATCCATGTGCCTGAACCATCCAGGTCATGACTCCACACTCTACTTTTCCTATTTCCATTCATTCGCCCTGAGTTATAGTATAAAACAGAAAATAAAGTTTTCCATGATCTGTCATAATCTCTTTTATAATTGTACTGCTAAAAGGAGACGTAATTAAAGGTAAAATAAAATGACTCAGGGAGCAACATTTTAGCAAATGTGGAGGTAGCTCATGTACCTTCTTGGTGTCATTACACATTACCATTTGAGACTGGGAAAGCTCTTGCAGGCAGAAGGGGCAAGGTGGAAACCTGGAAGAAAAGAGCAGTGACTTGAAGGAGCACAGATTTGGAATCATCTCAGTCCTTCCCTTAACCTTTCTGAGGTCCCATAAATGTGCTCTTAGTCACACCCTGTGCTCTCAGTTTTGGCAAAATGAAACAGCCACCAGGTTTAGAAACACAAATGTCATCCTTCCCTGCACTCCTCAACCACTGAATCCACACATTCCCATTTCTGCCTTCTCCTACAGTCTAAATTTATGTGTTTTTTGTTTTTCTTCTCTAGACCCATTACTCATTCTGTCCACATTGCAATCAGAGTGGCTCTTCTAGAATACCAGCCTAAGAATCGTGATAAGAAACAAATTATTGTAATGAAGCATATGTATGATAGCAAAAACCTGGAGGCAACCCAAAAGCCCATTAATAACAGAGTGCATAATTAAACCATGGCATAGTCATACTATATAATGGCATACAACAAGAAAAAGAAAATGACCCTCTGGCACAACCCTCCACATAAATAAATAAATACAACAAATATTAATGTTGAGCCAAATTGCAGAAGAGATCATGATATACTATTAACATTATATGAAGCTTGAGGTAATGCATTATTTTGGAAGGCAAGTAGCAATAGATTTAGGTAGAAGGTGAAGCAATGACTGAGTGGAGACAGGAAAGGAATTTAGATAGTGGTGATGTCTGGTTTCTTATTTTGCAGGGGGTTAGTTACATAGATATGGTCATTCTGAGAAACGTCACTGCTTAACTGCTATGATTTGTTTCCTTTTCTGTATGTATGATATTTTTCATAACAATTTCTAAAAATTCTATTATGATTCCCCAAGCTTATGAGATAAAGTCCAAATTCACAGGATAACACAACCTGCATACTTCAGTCTTGGTGGTTTGTTCACTTGCTGTATTCATGTCACTCGCTCTGAATTTCTTATACCTTCCTGAAAAAACCACGTGATTTATACACAGTCTTCCTCCCTCCTTTCATCCTTTCCTTTTTTTTCCTTTCCTCCCTCCTTTCCACCCCTGCCACATCATGTCCACGTCTTCTATTATTATTTGTTCC
This sequence comes from Nannospalax galili, assembly GCF_000622305.1. Lineage (NCBI taxonomy): Eukaryota > Metazoa > Chordata > Mammalia > Rodentia > Spalacidae > Nannospalax > Nannospalax galili. Next base: position 3,074,566 of record NW_008332644.1, on the reverse strand, counting down.
TTTTTTCCAAGGTCTATCCAGTCTGCTATGTGTTTCCCTAATGCTCTTAGGTGTGGGTCTATCCCTTGGAGTCTGGTGAACCTACCAGATGGCACGCCAATAAGGAAAACCGACTCTCCCTTTCCTAGCAGCTGTCAATTGCCAATAGAGACTCGGCTAGATTTGGGACTTCCTGCCCACCTCCCCCTAGTTTAATTTTTTTAAAGCTGCTTTATATTTATCTATTTGTGTGTATGCACATGGGCAGGCATACCATGAGGTACCCGTGCAGATCAGAAAACAAGCTTCAGTAGTTAGTTCTCTATTCCCACCATGTGTGTCCCGAGGGTTGAACTCAGGTTGTCAGACTTGGCAGCAAGTGCATTACCAGCTGAGTCATCTTGTTAGCCCCAGTCTTACTTTTTATGCTGAATTATATTAGCCACAGTGGGTCACAAAGTAAAATTATGCCTCAGAAGGAGATAAAACTCTCATTGAGGTTAATAAGCACTAGGCAAATATTAGAAAAACCAAGGCTATCGCAGAACTTTAGAAAGCACTTGGCAAACATTCCAACAGCCGGCCAGAGGAAATTCCAAGTGAAACCTAATCCATATGTGTGTGTTAGTTATGTGAGAGCTGAGTATTTTTATGGCTTATAACTTCAATTAGTGGCAAATATAAAATCGCATTGTACAGTTATACTACATGTTCATCCAGTTGTGCATAGTCTAATTTTAATAAGCTTTCACCAGTACTGGGAATTTTAAATTATGATAATGCTGGATGCAGCAATAGGGTGGTGTACCCACCCATATGCAGTTTGTTTTTATTACAGAAATGCAGTGATGGTCTTGATGATCCAGTTTGCATCCACACAACATATCCCATTGTCTAGATAAAAGCATTCTGCGTGGCTTAGTGTTTAGATACATTAAATTCCTCACACAAATGGGCTGCTTTGGTATATATTATGTAGGTTCACACCAATAGTCACAAGTGTCATCTCTTTCACATTTACTATCCAGCCTGTAGTTTTAAAATGAATGAATGACTGACAGGCCTGATAATACTTGCTTCGCGGAGCTTTTGTGACCATTAAAGAATTTATGTTCAGCTTTTGGCACAGTTCCTGAAATGTGACAGACACTCAGCATATGTTAACTTTCTTTCTCCCCACAAGAGTAGATGAATCAACTTACGATGTTGAACATTATTAGGACTGTATAGCTGATGTCACTTTTTGGAGATACTTCTTATCAGTTTCACTATCACTTTGGTGGTGATTATGCCAAAGAGACATTCTGTTTTGTCATTAGTTCTCAAGAACGCTAATCTTGACACAAATGAGATTTTCATAGGTAAGCTGTCCTAACAAACTCATTCAGATCCTCCCTGAATCCTTTGGAAATAGAACCATATGTATGTTATCTGATAGAGAGATAAGGGAGAGTTTGATCTAGGGAGAAACATTCCTGGGGTCTGGTTTTACTTTATTTGGGCAGCATACTACATGTAAAGGAGACACCAGGGCATAAAGCATGTGAGGCTAGCTTAACTGTGGCACAGTGCAGCAATGTGGCAGGGTCTGTAGGAAACAACATAATATGTATAGGGATTGGTATCATCTGAAGTTGTAGAACATACAAGGGGATATATGCATAATCATACTGTATTAACAATAGAGTTCTTAATTGGTCGGATAATCTCCATAAATTCTGATTCTCGGTTTCTTAATCTACAAAATATAGGAACAAATACCAAAGTATGGCAGGTAGATGGGATATTGGTGAAAATCTTTCATCAGCGAGAAAGACATTGGGTAAGCTGACCAACCTGAACCTCAAATTTTAAGGGTCACAATACTGAAAATCTGATCAGAAAGGAAAAAAATATGAGAGAACTCACTCTGGAGGGCAGTTTCCCCATTCCAAAGTAAGTGAGTCCTCCTTTCCTGGTCCTTTTTCCCTCATCTGGCCCCTCTTCACCCACACAGCATACTTAATGTAAGAGTTTCCCTGAAGCTAATGCTCACATAAGTTCATTTGAGTAAACAAACAGAAAGGAGGACAAAGCTGGAAGGCCCGTCTGGTCGTGGCTCGGAGATGGCTCGGCCAACATATGGTATGAACAATCAGTTCTTTTCTATTTGGTTCAAATTCTGCTCTTAAGCAGTTTTGAGATTTTTTTAAAATTTTCTTTAATGAAATATATGAACCTGTAGAAATAGAAGCCTTCTTACATTAAAACATTAGATTTAGACATTTTACTTTTAATGCATGGTACAGACATAGCTGGTGGCACTGAGTATACTCAGTAGGTTGAAAAAAAAGAGTACAGGAAGTTGGGAGGGAAAGTGGTGATGTATGAAAAGAATTGGAGAGGAGTGAGGTGGATTTTACCTGAAGACTTCATGAAATTCTCAAATTTTTAAAATACCAAAAAAATTCCAAAAGTGGCAATGAAAAGCATGAAAAAGAGCTGTTTGTAAACTTGTATTTTGGGAAGGGGGGTGTGCTGAATGTTTGAGTGACAATGACAGAAACCAAAAGCTCAGGGTCTGAGGCTTTCGAAAAAGTATACACTCGCCATTTGAAGCCTTGATATCTTGGAAGTGGAGGCAAGGCACTGTCAGCAACACATCCTGTCCTTTACAATAATTTCATTGTACAGCTGGAAGGGATTTACAAGTCACCTGGACTGTGTCTTATCCTCTATATTGCCTCTGAGAATCTCTGACTTGGTTGTTTTCCTCTCAAGAATAGAAACTTACTTACATGATTGCTGTTGACCAGGCATGTGAAGACATGGGGAGCAAATGTTTTGAGTAAGTAGCAAAATGGTTAACACATGTACTTCAAGATGACAGAAGGGATGCTATGTCTCATTTCTAAACTTTTGCCAAGGGAATGGAATGTCATGGATGAGATCAGAGGCATCTGATACATCCTAAGTGAAAACACCATGGACAGACACAGAGGAAAAAATGGAAATTTGAGTTTACTACACAATAAAATTCCAAATAATTTTAAATTTATCACTTGGTATGTTATTCAAATAATTTCTATTATAAAAATGAGCTGTGAAGTGGACATCTCTGGAAATCCTCATGGAAAGAGAACATGTAAAGGAATATTCAGCATGCATATACTCAGGACCAGAAGCATGGTTCCATTTTTTATTTTAAAAAAATTTTTTTATGTGTATGAGTGTTTAACCTGCATGATGCCAAGGCCAGAAGAGGGCCTCAGATCCCCGGAACTGGAGTTAAGGATGGTTATTGGCTGTAATGTGAGTGCTGGGAACTGAACACAGGTCCTCTGTAAGAGTAGCCCGTGCTGTTAACTACTGAGCCATCTCTGCAGCCCCTGGTTACATTTTTAAACGCTCATCAGGACAAGTCTCAATTTATACAGAGATCTGTAGCAATTTTCCAGCTCATCAGGACAAGTATCAATTTATACAGAGATCTGTAGCAATCCTTGGGGCTCCAATAGCCCATGGCAAGTGGTGATGATGTAATAAAGTTCTGTCAACAATATGAATCAAGATTTGAATTAATTTCTCTTTGCAGCTCTCTCAATGAGCAGAAGTACTTCTCTCACCTCTGTGTGCCAGAGTGGTTAGTTGCAAGGTGGTATGCAGTTTTAGAAATAAGCATCATGATTTGTTTAAACACACTTCAGGAATCCAGCTGAGTCCACTGTGGAGTTCTGTTTTGCAGTCTCAGCTATGGGCTGGAGGTTAAAGTTTTGAAAGGAGATAAAATATAGGTACATATATTTTGTACATTTGCTAAATGGACATCAAACACTTCTGTTCATTTATTTAAGACAGATTGATTTCATTTAATTCAGCAGGAGAACTAATGCCAAGAAAGGATGAAAAAGGGCAGGGCACAGGCCTTTAATCCTAGCACTCCTGGAGGGAGAAGGCCAATCTGTATGAGATCCAGGCTAGCCTGGTCTACATAGTGAGTTCCAGGTCAGCTAGGACAACAGCAAGACCCTGTCTTAAAAAGCCAGAAAAAGAAAAAGGTTGGTTCCTCTTTGTATTTCAAATACTTATCCAAAAGTATTTCAAATATCCTCCTGAAGAAAAGGCTGCTCAGTGAGCCGGACCCAGGACCTCATCTCTCACAAGTCAGAGAAGCCCCTGACTTGCTCATCCACCTTGCCTGTGTAGGGCAATGCACGTCAGTATGTGGAACTATATAAAAATATGTATTTTGAAATGATGCCATTTTACAGGAAGACATACAAATGGTTTTTTTTTTAAAAAAAGCCCGAATTATTTAAGGAAAATAAAACCCTTCCCCCAACCCAATAGATCATCTGCTGTTCACTCTCAGAATGACTCCCTCCGGAGCGAATTGGTGCAGGGTGGCAGGAAGGGCAGCAGGAAGGTTAAGGTAGAAGCACCTGGAATGCTGACCCCTCCTGCCTTATCCTCTAACCCAAGCACAGGCAGCTGCTGTTTTCTCAGAAACTGTATGCAGGCTGAAACAGATCCAGTACGTACAGCAATGCAAAGCCATGTATCACCCGGTGCGGGGTACAGGAACCACTCCACTCCATCAATTCCCGTCCGTTTTTTTATGTCAGCATCTCAACTTACGATACTGACGGAAATATCTTTTAAGACCAAAGTTCCCAACACAGCTGACACTCCCAAGCTTTATTCTTTGAAACAGCACACCTGAGTATTTTATCAAGCCTGCATCAATTTCTGACGGCTGGAGCAACCACCTAGACCTTAATCGAAAGTTTTTCAACCGGAGTGGGTTTTGAAATAACCTGCCCCTCCCCGGGTCCTGAGGGCACACTGTCTCCACGTGTACTGCCCTCAAGCTGTTCTTTCCTCTTAGCTTGTCTTGAGATCCAGTTACTATTTAAGCTGCAAGAAAACAAGGTGAAATTCTTAAACCACCGTTATTCAGCGTTCCTGCTCAGGTCCACACATTTTGGGGGATCATCTGGAAGAGAGATGCATTTATACTAAGCAATCGCCCCCCGCCCTTACAAGCCATTTCCCGATTCCAGCCACCTTCGCACACCCGACGTCAGAGCTTGACCCCTGTCCTGGGTTAGGGTGAGGGGAAAGCCCCTACGCGTGCGCCCCTCACCTCGTAGACCGTGCGTGCAGCAGCTCTGCACTGAGAGAACTGGGGAGTCACACCGCTCCAGATGTCACCCTGATCCAGCTTCTCCCAATCTCAGGCTATAAATATGCGGAGTCTGGGGCACAAGTCCGCCCCTCCAACGTCCTTGAGGGGCAGGGCCCTGGGCAGTCCAGCCACGGCGGGAGGCAGGCGCTGAGCTCCCCAGATCTGGGCGTACGATCTGCAAAAGGAGGCCAGAGCCCTAGGGAGGAGGAGGAAGAAGAGGTGGGGGGTGAGGGAAAGAGGGAGAGGGAGGTGGAGGAAAACAGCGTCTTTGCAACCAGCCGCCAGGTTCAGTCACCTACACCGCCACTGACCCTGGCAAGGGTGGGTGGGGAGAAAAGGTGAGTGGAGGTGCCACGGAGGGCGGCAGTGGGGAACTGGGGTCTGAGCTCCTGGGTGCTCTGACTCGCTTAAGGCTGTGAAGGGGGATTTATGGAGCTAATGGAGCTCTCAAGGCTCCCGGTTGCAAACAGTAGAGGGCACCGCCGTTCACACTCCAAACTTGGCCTCCTGGATTAGAGGTATAGACAATTGCCCCACTTCGGGCTTCTTGCTGCCTCCCCTAGATGGGGTCAGTGGGTGCAACAAGAGGCTGAACTTAGCTCTTCAGTGGCTACCCTGGGTGGGGAGGGAGAGGGAATAAGGGAGAGTGGATGGGTCTGGAGGCTCCTCTGAGGCTTTTCCAAACCTGCTGGAGATAAATTCGCTTTCCTCAAAGGACAACGTTGTAGTCAACATCTAAATATGAGTTAAGAAGTGGGAGAAGCAGTGGGGAGGGGCTATCAGAGTGAAGAAGGCAGAGAAAGGGTGGGAGTGGGGTGGTTGCAGGAAACCAGGCCACTTTCTGGTGGAACTCGCCTTGAAGGTTTGACCTCTCAAGACAGCAGGAGCCTCCCACCTGTGCCTAGCTTTCCAGCTCTCTATTGTGCTGTAAAGTTAGGGAAGGTAACTTGAAGGGACTTGACAGAATTATAGTGGCTTGAAGGACTGTTCTTTAATGTTTGTTATTATTATTATTATTAATAATAATAATAAGTATGGGTGTGTGTCTGACTGTGCACGTGTCTGCAGAGGCCAGAAGAGGGTGACAGGTCCCCTGGAGCTGTCAGGGACATGCTTGCTGGGAACTGAACAACAGTCCTCTGGAAGAGCAGCAAGTGTTTTAAACTGCTGAGCCATCTCTTCAGCCCTGGCAGGTTATTTTCTGTTGGGTACTTGGCTGAGTAAAACCTTGAAGCTTTACATAGATTGGTTCCCTGACATTGTGTGTGTGTGGGAGAGAGGGGAACAGAATACTTGAGGTAGAACTCTAGTAAGTGGGGAGCAAAATAATGCATCAGGAAAATGTATGTAGTCTGTGTTATCTGTGAGCAGCCTGATGGCTTAGACTTGAAAGGAACTGGGAACCTGGGTAGGCAATCTGTGAAGCCTCCTTCAACACCTGCCTCACACTGGCTTCTAGTGTCTAAGTTGAGAAGACTCATTTATCAGCATCATCACTGCTATTATTTGAAGCTTGTCAGTTCCAAGCAAGTGAATTTCTTCTTCTTCAAATGGCAAGCCTGAGTGCCGGCTCTTTCCTTCTTTCTCCTTTCTGGAGTGCCTCTCAAGATCAACAGGGCCAGTGTGGCAGCTATGAGGGGAACAGCACTGAACAGAGCAAGGAAGATGAGTGGCAAAGTGCAGTCTTGGATTGTGATTGGCCTCTGTTAATCTTTTCAAAATTCTTTCATTATTAATTTTTGCATACAAGATAATGGGTTGTATCTCGATGTCTACATATATATGTCATGTTTTGCCCTCGTTCATCATCCTCCCTCACAGTCCTCCTCTGTGCCTCTTCTAGCTGATTCCTCTCCTCCCTTCAATCTCCCCTCTGCTTTCCTATTATATATATATATATACATATATATATATATATGCACGTCATTTCTGTCTTCATTACTCAGCGTCCTTAAGTCCTCTTCTTCTTCACTCATAATCCCCTTCCTGCTTTTGAGACCTAGACATATATAAATACATTCATACACACATTTCCATACACACAATTAAATCTAGGCTTAATGTGTGAGAGTAAACATGGTATTTGTGCTTTCGAGTCTGACATCTAATAATATAGTTTCCATTTTCCTGCAAATGTGATAGCATCATTTTTCTTTAGAGTGACATAAAGTTTCTTTGTGTATGTGTGCCACATCTTCTTTGCCCATTCATCTGTTGATGGGCATCTGGACTGGGTTCATTTCTTGGCTATTGTGAAAAGTGCAGCTAGAAACATGGATGTACAAGTTTCACCATGATATGCTGACTTTAGAGCCTATACCCGAGTGGTATAGAAGGTCGTATGATAGTTATATTTTCAGTTTTTAAGGAGCTCGCATGTTAATTTCCACACTTGCTGCATGAGTTCGCATTCGAATTTATACTCCCACTGGCACCAGTGTAGTCACTGTTGTCTTTCCCTACAGCCTCACTATAATTTGTTGTCATTTGTTTTCTTGATGACAGTCACTCTGACTGAGTCTCTGGTGAGACGGAGTATCAAAACAGTATTTTTTTATGTTGCTAATGGTTTTATTTGGAGAATGTAATTGTTAGTATGTATTTTGTTTTATGTGTATGAGTATTTTGCCTGCATGTATATAATTGCACCCATGTGTGCAATGCCTACAGAGGTTGCAGAGGCCAGAAGAGGGCATCAGATCTCCCAGAATTGGAGTTATAAGCCACCATGGGGATGCTGGTAATTCAACCTAGGTTCTCTGCAAGAGCAGCCAGTGCTCTTAACCGCTGAGCCATCTCTCCAGCCCCTCCAAACAGTTTTGATTTGCATTTATCTGATGGCTAAGGATGTTGAACACCTTTACACATGCTTATTGGCTACTTGCATTTCTTCTTTTGAAAACTGTCTATTCAGTTTATTAGCGCACTTATTGATTGGATGATTTGGGGGTGTTTAATTTTTGGAATTCTTTATATGTATTTTGGACATTAATCCCCTCTCTGGTCTGTAGCTGGCAGCTATTTTTTCCCATTCTTCAGGCAGTCTTCTCACTCTGGTGAGTTTTTCTTTTGCTATGCAAAAGTTCTTAGCTTCATGAAATCCCAGCTGTCAATTCTTGGGATTGTTTCCTATGCTATAGGATTTCTGTTCAGATAATCTTTGCCTTTGCCTGTATTTTGAAGTGTTTTACCTATGTTTTCCTATAACAGCTTCAAAGTTTCAGGTCTCACATTAAGGTCTTTGATTCATATTAAATTAATTTTTGTGAAGGGTGAGAGAGAAGAATCTAGTTTATTCTTCTACTTGTAGAAATTGTGATTTCCCAGCAATGTCTGTTTTTGACAGCTTTGTGAAAAAATTAGATGCCTGTAACTTTGTAAGTTTGTTTCTGGGTCCTCTAATTCAATTCCGTTGATCTACATGTCTTTTTTGTGGCAGTGCCATATTCTTTTTATTACTATGGCTTGGTAATATAAAATTGAGTGTTGTTGTTCTTTCTGTAAAGAATTACTTTAGGCATTAGGAGCCATGTGTTCTTCCACATGAATTTTGATACTTTTATCTAATTTTGTGAAGAATGTCATTGAGATTTTATAAGAATTGCATTGAATCTGTAGATGACTTTTGGTTATATAGCCATTTACAATATTAATTCTGCCTATTCAGGACCATAGGAGGTGATTTCTATCTTCTAGTCTTTGATTTCTTCTCTTCAGTGTCTTGAAGTTTATTGTAGACCTAACCTACGTGGCTTGGTTTACTCCTAAGAATTTTATTTACTATTTATTTATCTTGTGTGTGTATATATGTATGTGTGATATATTTTGCATGTGTCTGGGTGCACATGTAAGTGTGTATATGGTATGTGTATGTGTGTGTGTGCGCGCACACGTGTATGCATCTTTGATTGCTTCTACCCTGTTTATTCAGGTAGAGTCTCTTGGTAAACTCAGAGCTTGCCAATTCTGGCTGGTAGTCTAGCTAACTAGCTTTCCCTAGGGAGTCCCTGTCTCTGTTGGGATTATAGATTGCTGACATGCATCTGGATTCTGGGGACCCAAACTGTAGTCTTCACACTTGTGCATCAAACACTTTATCCACTGATCTATCTCCCCAGATCCTATTTATGTATTTTTGAAGCTACTGTGAATGTTATTTTTTTTTCTCATGATTTCATTCCTGGTAAGTTAGTTATTGGAATACAAAACAGTTACTTATTGTTGTACATTGACATTTTTATTTTGTTTCTTTTGTGAAATTGCTGATCAGGCCTGAAAGTTTTCTGGTGGACTCTTAAGGGTTTTATGCATAGGTTCTACAAATAGGGATAGTTTGACTTCTTCCTTTCCTATTTGCACTCCTTTTATTTCCTTCTCTTGTCTTATTGCTCTAAGACTTTGAGCACTATATTCCATTAGAGCGCAGAGAGTGAACACACTTGTCTTCTCAAATTTTGGGAGGAAATGCTCTCCATTTCCCTCATTTAGTATAATGTCAGTCATAGGTCTGTCATAAATAAACTTTACTGTATTGAGGAACATTCTTTATATTTCTAGTTTCTTCAGGGCTTTTATCATAAGGAGTTTTTGACGTTTGTCAATGGCCTTGCTACAACCATTGAGATGAACAGGTGATTTCTGTCTTTAAGTCTATTTATGTAGTGAATTGCATTCACTTATTGCATACACTGAACCAACTTCCATCCCTGGAGTGATGGTCATGTGTTGTGTGAGGGACTTGGGAAGACACAGCACACATTCCTCTATTCACATTAGAAAGGGAACCCATGACAGACCAAAATAATTGTACCAAAGTCCAACTTGGTGAGCCAATAAGTTTTTATTAGGGTTACTAACAGGACATGAATAATAGTTACTGACAAGAGCAGGAATGACTCAAAAGGAGCTACATCAGCAAAAAGCCCACCTAGCATGGCTGGTGACTCACAAAAGCTGCAAGCTTGGCACTCTCTAGCATAGCTTACAGTTCAAAAAACACTCCCCCTGCTGCTTGGCTAGTGAGGGGCACCTCCCTAATGCTCTTCACTCAGGTAGAGCTGGGGAGGGACCTTCAAGAATCTTCCAGCTTTCTACATTCCTAGGCTTGTGATCCTTTGTTTACCTCTTAAGTCTATGAATAAAAGTCCCCAGAAAAAAACCTTCGATCTTCAAACTAGACTATCCCACAAGGCTGATCAACTGATTAGAATTTCAATGAATGTGTCTATAAAGTCATCCTGTAGATTTCAATGGTAATGTTTATCACCTCTACTAATTAGCATGACATAAATTTCCATGCTTCCTCCTCAAACATAATACATTTTTAAAAATTTGTTGATTTGTGTGTGTGTGTGTGTGTATGTATGTGTGTATCACACAGAACATTCCAAGCCATCTTATTTTACTATACATCCACTTCCCAGGTGGCACCCTCCCACAGCCTCCCTCACCCCACTAGAGCCCTTATACTCTGCTATCCCTGCTACTGTCTGCTGTGTTGTCGGCACCCCAGCCAATCCCCACTACTTGCCCTTCTGGTGAATCTAGTCAGCCTATCTAGAGGTCTTTGTTTTAGGAGGGTCAGCTGTTCTTCTTCTAGCAGCAATCAATTGTCAGTACTCCTTTAGATAAGATAAGGGTCTGCTGTTCATCTTCCCAGTTCTGAGCTGGGTTACTATTTGGGAGTCCCTTTGGTCACCCTGGCCAACAACTCAAAAGAAGGTGTCTCCTATCTGGCATTGTTGCTTCTTATGTAACCTTTAGCTATGCATATGGACTCTTAAGAAATTATATTGGTCCCTTTAATCTTTGGTTATACTTTCCTTTTGGATGTTTAAGGCCGTACAGTTGGCGCAGAAAAAACTATTTATTTTTACTCTTAAATTCACTTGAGGATCTGTTCCTCAGGGGTCACATGGGCTTTAGAGGAGCCCCTGGTTCCTTTCTTTTACCAGTTCTGCCTATGTGAAGATAAGTCAAAGGTTCTGCTTGACCATGGTTGGCTTCACTTGGAAGCATGGAGGAAGTGATTCCTCTATGTTGACCCTCTTTGTAGACTGGACACTGGTTCAAGTCCATCTGATGGGGTCTCCTCAGCCTCTTTAATCAAGAGGACAGGTGACCCACCACAATGACAGGACATTTTGAGAAATGCTCATAGTCCCCTGGAACTAGTCGACTTAGGAGGGCAAGGAGCAAAAACTGTCCTTTATGTCCCTCTGACCAAATTAGTATAGGCCTCAAAGTAAGTCTGTTAAACATCCAAGAAGGTTAGTTCTACCAGTCTGGTACTTTATTTATTTATTTATTTATTTATTTATTTATTTATTTATTTTTGTCTTTTTGAAGCAGGGTCTCTCTATATCACCAGCTGACCTGGAACTCATTATGTAGACCAGGCTGGCCTTGAACTCACAGAGATCCGCCTGCCTATGCTCCCAAGTGCTGGGACTACAGGTGCGCGCCACCACGCCTGGCGGTACTTTTTTAATTACTGTATGCCATGTAGATAAATCTTGGGCAGAGACCAATTCCCCCTTTCTCCCTTACTAATACCCTTCTCCTATGGTCCTACCTCTCTTGAGCTCCTTCTTTCCCCCATCCCCTACATTCCTTGTATACCCTTCCTTCCCTCCTCCCTTAAACTAATCCAATTTTTATCCATATCTCCCTTATTAAGGCCTGTTTCCTATTTTTCTTCTCTTTCAGGTTCTTTCTTTTCCTTTACCTCCCTGTTTCCTTTCCATTATCCTGGTTCCTGTAGTTATATCTGGATACATAATCACTTATCAGAGCTTGGTGCTAGCAAAATAAAAAAGTAGTTACCAAGAACAATATGGTAAGGTCTCATTCAGCATATCCAACAGAGCAGTGCTCAGTCATGTCCAGTTCCCACTGCACTAATGATTAATGGAATAAAAAAGGAAGCCCCACTCTTACAATCCCTCTTGGAAAGAGGCAACACTTATTGGACTCTTATGGATGCAGAAGGGCTTTCTACAGAAAGATCTCTTAGCTATTGTGAAAAGAGCAGCAACAAACATGGATGTACAAGTGTCTCTGCAATAGGATGAGTTCTTTGGTTATATGCCAAGGAGTGATACAACTGGGTCAAATGGTAGGTTCATCTGTAGTTTTTTAAGAGTTCTCCACACTGCTTTCCATATGGGTTGAACCAGTTTGCAGCCCCACCAGCAGTTGGTGAGTGTTCCCCTTTCCTCACATCTTCTCCAACATTTGGTATCATTTGTTTTCTTGATCTTACCCAGTCTGACTGGGGTGAGGTGAAATCTTAAAGTGGTTTTAATTTGCATTTCCCTGATTATTAGTGATGTTGAACATCTTTTAAGATGTTTCATAGCCATCTTACTTCTTCTTTTGAGAACTCTCTGTTCAGCTCCTTAGCCCATCTTTTAATTGGGATGCTTCTTGTCTTGGTTCTCTGTTTTTTGAGTTCATTATAAATTCTGGTTATTAAACCTCTGTTGGATGTGTCATTGGTGAAGATTTTCTCCCATTCTGTGGGTTTTCTGTTCCATGGTTGCTTCTTTTGATGTACAGAAGATTTTTAGTTTAATGAGGTTCCATTTGTTAATTCTTGCCCTTATTCCTGAGCAATTGATGTCCAGTTTAGAAAATCCTTTCCTACACCTATGTCTTGTAGGCTTTTCCCAGTGGTTTCTTCTAACAGTTTCAGAGTTTCAGGCTTTACATTGAGGTCTTTGATCCATTTGGAATTGACTTTTGTGCAGGGTGAAAGATAGGGGTTTAGTTTCATTCTTCTACAGGTGCAGATCCAGTTTTGCCAGCACCAATTGCTGAACATGCTGTCTTTTCTCCAGTGAATATTCTTGGCCCCTTTGTCAAATATCAGGTGGCTGAAATTGAATGTACTCATACTTGGGTCTTCAATATTGTTCCATTGATCTATGGGTCTATTTTTGTGCCAGTACCATATTGTTTTTATGACCTTAGCTCTGTAATACAGTTTAAAGTTTGGTATAAAAATCTCCCCAGCATTTCTCTTAGTGCTCAGGGTTGCTTTGGCTATCTGAGTTATTCTGTGCTTCCATATGAATTTAGGATTATTCTTCCAGCTCTCTGAAGAATGTCATAGGGGTTTTGATTGGCATTTCATTGAATCTAAAAATGGCTTTTGGTAGGATGGTCATTTTCACAATATTCTTC
>NW_008332644.1:3045403-3060626 GCF_000622305.1 Nannospalax galili | reverse complement strand
GGCTTTGGTATGAGAGTGATGCTGGCTTCATAGAAGGAATTTGGAAGTTTTCCCTCCATTTCTATTTTTTTGAATAAATTAAGTAGTATTGGATGTAGATCTTCTTTAAATGTCTAATAGAATTCTGCTGTAAATCCATCTAGTCCTGAGCTTTTTTTAGTTGGGAGGTTTTGTATTACTGTGTCAATTTCCTTATGTGTTATGGGTCTGTTTAAGCTGTTGATCTCTTCTTGGTTTAGTTTTGTTTGTTCCCATGTCTTTAGATATCCATCCATTTCTTTTAGGTTTTCAAAGTTAGTAGCATATAGGTTTCTAAAGTATTCCCTTATAATGTTCTGTATCTTTTGGTGTCTGTTGTGACTTTTCCCCTTTCACCTCTGATTTTGTTGATTTGGTGGTGCTCTTTCTTTCTTTTGGTTAACTAGGCTCACGGTCTGTCAATCTTGTTTATCTTTTCAAAGAATGAGCTCTTGGATTCGTTGATTCTTTGTATTGTTTTCCTTGTTTCGATTTCATTAATTTCTGCCCTGATTTTTGTTATTTCTTCTTATCTGCAGGGTTTGGGTTTTGTTTGCTGTTGCTTTTCAAGTGTGTTGAGTTGCAATTTTAAGTCATCTATTTGTTTTCTTTCCGATTTTTTGATGTAGGCACTTAGAGCTATAAACTTCCCTCTAAGAAAAGCTTTCAGCATGTTCCAGAGGTTTTGTGGTGTTGTCCTTTTCATTTAGTTCCAGGAATACTTTTATTTCTTTCTTAATTTCTCTTTTGACCCATTCATCATTCAGGAGTGTGTTGTTTAATCTCCATGTGTTCATGTGGTGATTAGGGCTTCTTCGGGTGTTGATTGTAAACTTTATTGCATTGTGGTCTGATAGAATGCATGGAATTATTTCAATCTTTTTGTGTTTGTTGAGGTTTGTTTTGTGCCCCAGTATATGGTTGATTTTGGAGAAAGTTCCATGGGGTGCTGAGTAGAAAGTATGTCCTTTGGTGTTTGGGTGGAATACTCGGTAGATATCTGTTAAGTCCATTTGATATATGGTATTGTTTAATTCAGATGTCTCTCTGTTAACTCTCTGCCCTGTTGACTTATCTAATGGAGACAGTGGGGTATTGAAGTTCCCTACTATGAATGAGTTGGGATTAATCTGGGTCTTAAAGTCCTGTAGTATTGTTTTTATGAAGTTGGGTACACCAGAGTTTGGTGAATATATGTTCATAATTGTAATATCTTCTTGATTTATTGCTCCTTTAATCAGAATGATGTGGCCCTCTTTATCTCTTCTGATTAGTTTTAGTTTAAAGTCTATTTTGTCAGATATTAGAATTGCTACACCTTCTTTTTTCTTCGTACCATTTGCTTGGTATATTTTTTTTCCATCCTTTCACTTAAAGATAGTATCTGTCTTTGAAAGTAAGATGGGCTTCTTGCAGACAACAAAAAGATGGGTTTTGTTTCTTAACCCTTTCACCTAGTCTGTGTCTTTTGACTAGGGAGTTCAGTCTGTTAATATTTAAAGTTATTAATGAAAGATGAGTATTGAAGCCTGCCATTTTTATTTCTATTTACATTCATGATGTAGCTGTACTTTTCTACAGTTACACCTTCACTGAATTTCTTTCCGCAACCCCTTGAGTATAGTCATTCCTTTCTTTAGCTCTTTGTATTGCTTCCAGAATTCTCTGAAGGGCTGGTTTTGTGGACATGAATTCCTTCAGCCTATTTATGTCATGGAAGATTTTTCTTTCCCCTTTGACTGTAATAGACATTTTGGCTGTGTATAGTAGTCTAGGTTGGCGTCTGTGGTCATTTACAACTGGGAATACTTTGGTCCAGGCTCTTCTGGCTTTCATAGTTTGCACTGAAAAGTCAGCTGTTATACTAATGTGTTTTCCTTTATATGTGACTTCTTGTTTCTCCTTTGTAGCTTTCAGTATTGTCTCTTTGTTTTGTACGTGTAGTGTTTTTACTATGATGTGCCATGGAGAGTTTCCTTTCTGGTCCTGTCTGTTTGGTGTTCTGTAAGCTTCTTGTATTTGTATGGACATGTCTTTCTTTAATTTTGGGAAATTTTCTTTCATTTTCTTTTCATTCTTTTGAAAATCTGGTCCATGCCATTATCTTGGGATTATTCTCCTTCCTGTATGCCTATGATTTGTATGTTTGGTCTTTAATGTGTCACACAATTTCTGCATATTCCATTCTTGTGATTTCTTACATTTTTCATAATCTTTGCTTGAGTGGTCTAGTTCATCCACTTTATCTTTCAGTCTTGATACTCTGTTTTCCATTTCATTCATCCTATTGGTGAGGTTTTCTCCTGTCGTTTCTAATTGGCTTACTGAGTACTTCACTTCCTTCTTCATTTCAGCCTGAGGATTCTTCAATATTTCTCTTTTCTGAATTCATTCAAAAGTTTATCTCTATCGTCCTTCAGTTCTTTGATTTCTTTGTGTTTTCTCTAAATTCAGTGAATTATTTTATCATGCTTTTGTGGGGATATGTTATTTTAGTTTTTCATGTTATTATTTTTTTCTCTTTGCTTTTGACATGTGAATTTCTTTTGTAGTTTCTGATTCTTGTGTGAGACTGAAGCCTTCAAGTTAAGTCTGCTTCTATTCGTGAACTTTATGTGTCTTTGTGTTTTACTTTTTGGGCATGAAAGGCTGGTTCATCTAAGCTTCCGGTTCTCTCTTTTGATTTTATATTGGAGTGTCCAGATTGCTTTTGTCTTCAGGAGTTCCCACAGAGGCCCAAGTCAGATGAGGATCAGATGCTCTCAGGCTTTCTCCTAAGGTCTGGGTCCCTCCCGGAAAGATTTTGGCCTCAGGAATTTGGGGGTTGGACTGGCCTGGGAGCCTGGCCCAGGAAAGATGCTGGTCGAGGGCAGCTGGTGGCCGTGCCACCCAGAGATGCAAAGGAAGCTGGGGGCAGGAGGAGGCCCTAAGGGCCCCTGGGGACTGCACTGAGGAGTTGGGTTGGTCTGGATACAAAGGACCAGTAAGAGGAAAGGTCAGCCTCAGCGTCTAGGAAAGATGCTGCCAGGTTGTGCAGACTCAGGGATGCAGAGGGAGGTGAGGGTGGGGCCAGGCTCCCAGGCCAGTCCCAGGCTCCTGGAGACCTGAGAAGGAATGGAGTTGCTCTGGATGCAAAGGATCAGGAAGAAGCAGTGGTGGTTCCCCAGGTGTCTGAGGTGCCCAGCCATGGAATGGGACAGGACCCAGGCCAGGAGGAGAGACTGGCTGGGGAGATGGGAGATGAGTGAGGCTGGGGGAGTCAAAGCATGGAGGGCAGGATAGACTTACCCGGGAGAGAGAGGCCTGCCGGTTGGCAAGAGGCCTGTGGGTCCTGCGGGCCCAGAGAAGCACCAAGAACCCGTTATTTAAGAGGTTAAAGATAGCCCAATACAAATTGTGACTGGACTCTGGACCTGCAACATCCCAACCTCTCCACAGTCACTGAAGTTCTAATCAGCAAGCACTTCAGGGGAAGGTGGAGCTTCTTTCCAGGAACCCTTCTTTTCAAAGTTTTTTTTATATTATTTTTATTTTATGTGTACAAGTGTATTGCCTGCATGTATGTGAGTGCACCCATGTCATACACTACTGCAGAGTTCAGAAGAGGGTGTCAGATTGCCCTAGAACTGGAGTTAAGGACAGTTCTTAGCTGCCATCTTGGTGCTGGGAATTGAACCCAGGGCCTCTGCAAGAGCAGTCGGTACTCTTAACCACTGAGCCATCTCTCCATCCCCCTCTCCAGGAACTCTTATTCACAGGTATCCATTTTGGACAAGCATCACAGATTATCTTTTTTATGTATCACATACTAATAAGTGATAGAAACAAGAGACCAGGCCTGTTTGAAATAGTAACTGTATAAATCTTGTAGATATAACCAAATCTTATTTCTTATTTCAGTGGTAAGAAATGGAAGTTGGACTTTAATAGGAGTTACCATAGTACTATTTTTTATTAATAAAATACAAATATTGTTAAATTATTTTTTTCAAATCCCAGCAAACTGTAGTACATGGCACCTTATATACTCCTTTAGTCAAGAAACATCTGCAATTAAGGTTTAAAAATATCATGAATATTGTTATGACAGATTGATACCTTTTGTATAATTTGGATAAGAGGAGTTAATCCAGCCTCTGTGCGCCTGTAATAGAAATTAAGTTAAAGTTATTTTGTTTTAAAATATCTGATCAGGTTATAGGACCTTTTACAGTATTTAATTTGTTGTATCTTAATGTTTTTAACTTCAGTAGAAACATAGTTTCTAATTGGTTGAACCCAGTTAATTTTTCTTTTTCTGAATAAGAAAAAGCTTATTTCTCTTGGATGTAAGATATTGAATTTAAAATATCAGTACCCTCAAAATGGAGGGATTTTTGGAAGATTTAAAACAAGTTTTTGTCAATTTCAAAACTAGATTTTTAACCTAAATTATGCTGAATAATAAGAAATGTTTTTACAAAGATGGTAAAAACAGTTGACTCTTTTAAATATGAAACTAGGTTCAAGTAAGCCTGGTTTTGGTAAGCAAACAATTAAAACAAAAGCATGATTAAGGAAAACATCATAATGTCCTCATTTGTAACTTCATTAAAACCAAGGTTAGCATTATTCCTATCAGGAGTATACCAAGTGAAATACTAAATATCATAAACAATTTTTAAAATATCTCATTATAAATCGATTTAAGAAACATAAAAAGTGAGGAAAATGTTCAAATACTTGGAGTATTGATTGTTACCATAGTTGAAGATGTGTATCATCCAATGTTTTTGAGTTCTCAGATGAAATTGACATATTTGATGTGAAAAATGTTAAATCTCCAAGTTTATTTCCTCCAGTTTCATAATACAGACATAGGGTCGCAATATCTGAACAGTCTTTTCCCTCCAGTCAGGATGGATTCTTGGATGTGAAGGCCTTCTTAGTTTTATTCTTTTAGTTAATGAAAATATCTGGTTTGCTTTACCCTTCAAGGAACACTCTGTAATTAAGTTTCGATTTTTGGTTCTCACAGTTAAAAGTTCTTTATAATAGCATATTTTCCTTTATTAGAGATGGCTCATATAGTTTTTACTTAATTTTTATACAACGCCAAATATTTATTTTATAAGGAGGTAATGGATGTTTTCCCTAAAAGAGTGAATTCTTAGAAGAAAGCCAAAACTTCAGTTAATTCTGACAAATTATTAGTGGTTTTCTTTTTTTTTTAATCTAATAGGTCACATTTTATAAACAGTTTTAAATATTCATACATTAAAGTGAATTCCATGATCATTATTGAACTATCTCAGGGTCCTAACATAAGTTCCCCCATCTTCCTTTAAGACAATTAGAAGGGGCTCACCTCTGCCTGATTCCTCTAAATTCCCCAGAAAGGAGTGTGCCTGTGAGTTCTGAGAAATGGCCTAACTGCCAAACCGTGGAATGTTCTAATCTAGGGCTAACTGCTTATCTCGCTTCTGCACACTTGCTTCGCTTGCCCATGCAGTTACAGGCTGTTGAGTGGTGAATTGATTGCCCCCGCAGTGACAGGCTGTTGATTGGTGAATTCAAATTCTGCTGTGTTTTACAAACCTGATTGGCTCACAGATGTTCTATTTGAACAATATTTTCTGTAACCCTATAAAACCCTGGCTGGCTATTGTTTGGGGCTGCTTCTATTCCTGAAATATTGCAGCCGGTCGTAATAAAGTCTTGCCTTGCTACTTTCTACCAAAATGGTGTTGGGGACTTTGTTCAGTCGCAGACAATTATGCCCCAAATCTCTTAAAAAGAATTATTCCTACTGATAAGGCAGTGGGTTTGTTAATGTGCAAATATTTTGTCCAGAAAGAACAATCTTCAGGAGAGAAGAATAACCTGTAGAGCCAATAAGGAAGAAAGTCCTGTTCCATATCAAAACTACCAGGCATCATGGTCGGATCTGACTTTTTTTTCATTCCAGGCTCTTCACAATAATTACTAATCACCCTTGCATAACACTCAGTTGAAGATGCAGGTTTTTTTTTTTTTTTTGAGGGAACTTTCACTTACAATGTGTTTTACCTGTATTTATAACTGCTAGGTATTTAAGATACCACATAGAGGTTTTCTTATGTTGTAACCTTATGTTGTAAACAAAGACTCAAGTATTAGTTTTATCTCAAGGTATTGAATTTTAACCTTAAAAAATTTAGTAACCTTTACATTATAATCAACTTAGTCATAACTATATCCACTTTCTTTAAATTTAATTTTTGCAATCTTTCTACAACATACTTTAATCTTCTAACATTATTATCTATTTCTATTTTGTAATTATCTTTATCTTACCATATAACATCCCTTCTCATCCCAAAGCATTGTTTTTTCTTTAACTTTTTACCAAAAATACATCTTATACCTCTAACTTTTATCTTTTTATTTACTTGATAGTTTTATTCTTATTATATTGTTATTTTATAAAATTTATAAAATGTTTTAATAAGATCATTTTAAATGAAAACCCAGGAGGCTGTATCTAAAACACAGAAACCTATATATGGTATCTTAAATACATAGCAGTTATAAATACAGGTAAAACACATTGTGAGTGAAAGTTCCCAGAAAAACCTGCAGCTTCAACTGAATGTCCTACAAGGCTGATTAGCAATTATTGTGGAGAGTTTGGAATGGGAAAAAAAAGAAGAAAAAAAGTCAGATCCAAACATGATGGCTGATAGTTTTGAAATGAAACAGGACTTTCTTCCTTACTGGCTTTACCAGCTGTTCCTCTCTCCTGAAGACTGCTCTGTCTGCCTACTCCTCAGCTTCATCTACATCAGATCCTAGGAAGTGTTTCCTAACAACATGGGACATTAACAATATCTAATAAATAAAATGTGGCCCCAGAATGCACAAAATGTGATGCTTGGCCAACAAGGGGAACTGAAGGAAAGTTCCCAGAAAAAAAGTCTGCATCTTCAACTGAACTTCTTGCAAGGCTGATTAGAACTCCAGTGATTGTGGAGACCTGCAGATCCACAGCCTACTTACTATTTATTTTGGCCTATCTTTAGCCCCATAAGTAGCCTTTCTGTGACCACTTCTGTGTCAAATCTGACATCTTGTGACTAATAGATAAAAAACTTTTGAAATGTATTAACTTAACATACCACTGGCTTCCACCAACCCAAAGGATTAAAGAATGCTATCAGATAGCATCTAAACATTTCCCTACTTTGCTATAACCCACCTCTCTGATATCTCCATCAATGCATTTGATAAATGTCTTGATTTATGGCTTTATTTAGCTTTTTACTATAAAAACTTTATGAAACTGTTGGAACATGGTATTTAAGAAGACCTAAATATGTGTTCTTCAGCCACAGTCACTCATATTTGGCTCCAGAATAAACTATCTCTTATCTCCTTTGAGGTGAGTGTTATACTTTTGTGTTGACAACATTAATAGTCTTGTTTACCTGTGTAGTAAATACATTAATTATTTTTAAAGCATTTTGTCTAAACTATTTTATCTTTCTGCAAACCAATAATACAGAGATAATTATCCAAAATATATTATGATGCAATGTAACACAAACATTATTTCTAAACCTCCAGATGTTTTTGTAAACCTTGAAGCAGGTTTTTAAATGACTTTTAAAATGAGAGATGGGGGGCTGGGGAGATGGCTCAGTGATTAAGAGCACTCTTATTCACCCAGTCCTCTTACAGAGGACTGGGTAGGGGCTTCAGCTCCCAGAACCCACCCACATGGAGCTCACATGGAGCTAACAACTGTCCATAACTCCAATCCAAGGGGATCCAACACCCTCTTCTGATCTCTGAAGGCATTGCATGACATGGATGCACTTACCTACATCTTGGTAATACACTCATACACATAAAATTAAAATAATAAATATTTTAAAATGAGAGACCATAGTGGTAAAAAATCCTTAAAATTCTTGAAATGTTTATATTTGTGTACACACATATATACAAACAAATCTAAAAGCATAGAAACAAGTTACCCTTTTAATCCTTGGAATAAATGCTTTAGCATCTCAGAGGACAATTATCCAATAGGAAAAATTGTACCTGGAGTAGGTGTAGTCATCTCAATATCAATTTATGGCCTCAAGCCATAGGGGGCATGTTGTAGAACCAGAATTGAGACAAATATCAAGGAGAGACCTTGAGAAGAGCTGAACAATTGTGCACGTCTTTTGTAAAAAAGTTTTTCAATTTAAAATTTAAAGCTATTGATAATTCCCTCCAAAGATCTAGGGCCATTAGGGACATCTACTTGTTTCACCAAAGTGGTCACACTGATTAAATATTCACTGTTTGTCCTTTGCCATTATATTGCCCCTCAAATTGGCTCACTAGACATGTGGCCAAACTTACTGAGTCTGTTGGGCAGTTGTAGTGGTGACATTCTCCCTTAAAAATCTTAGTTGATTATGAACCAAAAGAAAGCTGGGCCGATTGAACAACTTTAATTTTATATAAGCTCTTATAAGTCAATTTAGTATAAAACCATGCATCATTTCATCCAACCAGGAATGGAATATGGATGAGTCTAGAGGATTTTATGTTTTAGTGCCAGGAGCATTTATCAAACTCAAAATGGGTCTGTGGCCAGAAGAACAGAAGGAAAAGGTAACATGTAGGCCATACTTAGCAGGGTAGAGCTGCCACGTGACAGACAAGAAAACTCTCCAAGGCATCAAGATAGATCTCTTTATGAACCTCAAAAAAAGTTAGCAGTGAGGAGACAGAGAAATAGCTCCATGTGGTAATTCTTAGCAGCCTGTGGAGTGCTCCTAAGCTTTTAGAGATGATTCGTGACCTCAATACTGAAAGGAATTTTAGTACTAAACATATTTTATTGTAGCCTTAAACATGAGTTTTAAAAGAAAAAGAGCCCCTCGAGATTAAATATATGACATATCCAAGTGTGGACATAGACTTCCCAAAGGCAGGTGGTCTTTACAAATGAAATTTTTAAAATATATAATGGGATGCCTTTTTTTCCTCTATATTTATCTGAAAATAGATGGTAATCTTGTTCTTTGATATGGAATTTTGCTCTTTTAGAAGCTAGAACACAAACAGACAAGCTCAAAAAAATATGAGAGTAGAAAGTTAGCCTCAAAATTTTCTTTAGTTCTGATATAACTCTGAATTTTAAAAAATGATTTCTTATTTTAAATATTTCATTTTAATTCAAATATATATTTAGAGCCCTTATTTCTATAAATTATCAATTTTATCATTTAGATGTTTTACATCCCAGTTAAAACTGGCTGCCTATTAGTGATGTTTTTATAGCCTGTGACCTTTTGTTAAGTGCTCAAAGTGAGCTAATTTAGAGGTAGTGAATGTTCCCTACTGAGGGAAATGTCTTTAGTTAGATTTCCACACTTAAAAAATACTTGCAAGTTGAATTGGCACACTAATCAAACATAAAACCAGTTGGAGTATAAAATATCTGTTTGATTTTTCTCCAAACATTTTCCTGTTCAGTAGATTAGATATGGGCGAAGTGTGGGAGTAGAGACTGACAGCAAGTTTAACAAAGGGTCAGAATCCTAAAGACCTTCAGAGGTTTGAAAGCAAACAACAACAGCAAAAACCCAGACTAAATGTTTACACCAAAATTCATTAAATAAATAAATAAATAAATAAATTTGATACCTTAAACCAAATACTTTGAGAGCAAACCAAAACCAAAAAAGATATGTACCAAATAGGATCCTAAACAGTCAGCAAAGAATAAACAAATGGGCCATAACCAAACAAAAGAGGGGCTGATGGAGCCTCAGAAAGAACTCACCAACATCCACCATGGAGATAATGCCAAATGATCTGGACTCAGTAGGTTCATACCAATGTTGCTTTTTATAGGCATGGAAGAATGAAACTCCTAAATCAAGGCACATTTCAAATACATTTTCAAATATATTAAGTAGACAGGTTATAGCAAACCTGAGAAATCTCAGCTATTGACCTTAGGTGATATCTGATGACAAGCCTAGCCTTTTGGTTGGTGGAAACTAGGGTTTTGTTAAGTTAATACATTCCTAAAGGTTTTATATTTTAGTCTCAGGATGTTAAGTAAAGCACAGAGGTGGGCGAGGAATGGTTATTTGGGGGGATAAAGACAGCCTAACAGAATTGTAATCAGACTCTGGATCTGCAACATTCCAATCTCTCTGCAGTTACTGAAGTTCTAATCAACCACCCTTAGAAAGATTCAGTAGAAGGTGCAGCTACTTTCTCAAAATTTTCATTCACACAACTCTAAGAAGCGCTTACTGACAGTTGAGTATGTTTTACTCTTTCTCTGAGTGTCTCTCATTCTACTAATGTATGTGCTTAAGACTTAGGTTTAAAATTTTTTTGAACAAACTCCAACTTTGCTTGATATTGGTTCATCTTGCAATTGTGTTAAATATTTTTTTATGTATTCTCATTTAACTTTCAAAAGATTATTAGTACTATAAAATTTGTGCATTAGAAAACATGGTATCAGGGAGTTAGTTCCTCATTAGAATAACAAGCTCCTAAAAGAAAAAGCTTGGAAGAGCATTGGAAAAATGGTACCCAACCAAACCCCAAAGCAGAAGGCAGGGAGAAATAAGATCAGTGTAGAAAATAATAAAATAAAATCAAACAACAACAACAAAAAACCCATAAAGAATCTATGAAGATGGCTCTTTAAAAGGTAAACAAAATAGTAAATCCTTAGCCAAATTAACCAAAATACAGAGAGAAGACACAAATTAATAAGTGAAAAAAGGAGACATCCCAACAGATACCAATGACATTCAGAAAATGAAGGCATAGTTTAAGACCTATTTTCCATTAAATTGGGAAATCTAAAGAAATGGTGAATTTCTAGATGCATGTAATGTACCAAAATTAAATCAAGATGATATGAGTACTTTAAACAGATCTATAATCAGCAATGTGATTGAAACAGTAAGAATATGTGCCCCAACTAAAAAAACCCAGGACCAGATGGATTCACTGCAAATTCTACCAAACCATTAAAAAGAATTAACTCCAACAATATTCAAATTATCCCATAAGAAAAGATGAAGAAATGCTTCCTGATCTTTTTTTATAAAATGAATGTTACTCATATTCCACAATAAGATAAAGACACACAGAGGAGAGAGATAGAGATAGAGAAAGAGACAGACAGAGAGAGAGAGAGGGGGGGGAGGGAGAGAGGAAGAGGAAAAGGAAGAACAGACCAATGTTCCTGATGTAAAAATTCCCAATAAAATGAATAAAAGGCCTTTGGCAAAATTCAAAATCCAATACCAAAATCCAATATCCCTTGCCGGGCATGGTGGCACATGCCTTTAATCCCAGCACTCGAGAGGCAGAGGCAGGCAGATCTCTGTGAGTTCAAGGCCAGCCTGGTCTACATAGTGAGTTCCAGGAAAGCTGGGGCTACAAGGAGACCCTGTCTCAAAAAGACCAAAAACAAAAATCCAGTATCCCTTCATGATAGATCATGGAGAGGCTATGAAGGAAACACACCCCAACATAATGAAGGCTAGCTATGGTAAACTTCTAGCCAACGTCATGTCAAATGGATACAAACTCAAAAAATTCTCACTAAGATCAGAAAAAAAGACAAGGGGACCTGCTCTCTTCACTTCTGTTCAATGTAACTCATAAAGTCTCAGCTACAACCGTAACACAAGAGAAGGAAATAAGGGGGTTACAAATAGGAAAAGAAGTCAAAGTAGCTCTGTGTTCTAGTTTCCTTCTCTGTTGCTGTGATAAAACACTGACAAAAAGCAACTTGGGAGGACAGGGTTTGTTCCATCTTACAGCTCACAGTCCATCATTAAGGGAAGTCAAGGCAGGAATTCTAAGCTTATAGCCTGAAGGCAAGGACTGAAGTGGAGCCCATGGAGAAATGCTACTTGCTGATTTGCTTCCCCAGTTCTGCTTAGCTACTTTCTTACATAGCCAGACCTTACCTGCCCAGGGATGTGGTCTTGGACCCTCTACATCAATAACCAATCAAGAAAATGCACCATAGACATGGCCACAAGCAAATATGATGGAGGAAATTCCTCAACTCAGGTTCCTTCTTCCCAGTTTGTCCTCAGCAACTGAAGCTACCCAACACCCCATGTTTGCAGAAGATATGATTCTATACATAAAAGACACTAAAGAACCCACCAAAAAATTAATCAGAGAATCAATCCCATTCACAATGTCCACCAATAAAATTCTTGGTAATAAACTTTGCCAAAGACATCAAAGATGTCTACAATGAAACTATCAGACACCAAAAAAAAAAAATTAAGGATGACACAAGAAGATTGGAAGATCTCCCATGTTCATGGATTAGCAGGATTACGGTTGCAAAAATGGTCATTCTAGCTGGCCATGGTGGCAAATGCCTTTAATTCTAGCAGTTGGAAGGCAGAGGCAGACTGATTTCTGTGAGTTCAAGGCCAGCCTGGTCTACGTAGTAAGTGCCAATCCAAATGGGGCTCTGGTGTTGCAGGGAAAGCCTTTCTCAGAAAAAAATGGTCATTCTACCAAAAGTAATCTACAGATTCAATGCAATACCAAGGACCTTTCTTTACAGACACACACACACACACACACACACACACACACACAAAAGTTCCATATAGAAGCACAAAAACCAAGGATAGCCAAAACAATCCTGACTAATCCTGATGCAGGAGATACCATCAACTTCATGTCAAATTATACTACAGAGCCATAGTAATAAAAACAGCATGGTACTGCCACAGAAACAGACAGAAGTATCAATGAACAGAGGACATGTATATAATTCCTTGTAATTACAGTCACATGGTCTTTGACAAATATGCAAAAATACACTGGAGAAAAAACAGTATCTTCAACAAATGGTGGTGCAAAACATGGCTTTGAATGTGTAGAAAAATGAAACTACCTCCTTACCTCTCACTCTGCACAAAACTCAACTCTACATGAATCAAAGACATTAACATAAGGCATGATACCCTAAAAGTGCTAGAGGAAAAAGTGGGGAGTACAGTTCAACTCATAGGCAAAAGTATGGACCTTCTGAACAGGATTCTAGTAGCATAGGAAATCAGACCAGCAATTAACAACTGGAACTTCAGGAAATTAAACACTTTCCATACAGCAAAGGAAATTGTCAATTGAGTGAAGAGGCAGGACCCAGAATAGGAAATAATCTTTGACAGCTATACATCTGATAGAAGATTACTCTCTAAAATATATGAATAGCTCAACTAAATATCAAGAAAACAACCCAAGAATGGGCTGTGGAGCTAAACAGAGAGTTCTCAAACGAAGAAATATGAATGGCTAGGAAACATTTTAAAAAGTCTTCAATATCCTTAACCATCAGAGAAACAGAGATTAAAACTATTTCAAGATTCCATCTCGCCCCAAGCAGAACAACCATCATCAGGAATACAAATGTCAACAAATACTGGTTTGAGTGCAGTGAAAGGGGAGCTCTCATATCCTGTTGGTAGAAGCAGGAATTAGTGCAGTCACTTTGGAAATCAATCAGGAGGTTTCTCCGAAACTAAAAAACATAATTACCTATGACACAGCTAAATCACACTTGGGCATATACTCAAAGGACTGTATGTCTTACTACAGAAATTTTGTACCTTCATGCTTGTCATTCTATTCATAATAGCTAGGAAATGGAATCAACTTAGATGTTGTGATGGCTAATCCTGGATGTCAACTTGATTGGATCTGGGATTAACTGAAATGAAAGAGATCTTCTTGATTGGATCATCTAATGGCTAATCCTGGGTGTCAACTTGATTTGATCTGAGATTAACTGAAATGAAAGAGAACTTCTTGATTGGATCATCTAAAGCCGGAAGACACACCCTAAATGTGGGTGTTACCTTCTGATGGCAGAGGAGAACACAGGGCTTTTTGCGGCTTGCCTTCTCTCTCACTGGTGGGTTCATCTTGCTGCTGTAGACCGAAGACTAGCTGATATTTTGGAATTTGTCAGACCTCCAGCACCGGATTGGGACTACTGAGACACCCAGCCTTGTGGACTGAGCGACTACAGATTCTCTGCCTCTCCAGTGTGGTGCAGCCATTGTTGGACTACTTGGACTCTATCCTGTGAGCTAAGCTGATAAATCTTTATACATATTCATTCTACTGGTTCTGTTTCTTTGGAGAACCCTGATTAATACAGACTGTGGTACCAGGAGTGGTTCTAGAGAAACAGAATTGAAAGGATGAATTTCTTTAATGGGCTTGTTGGTATTTGGAGCAGGCTCTCTAAGTCAGAGTCTTCAGATAGCATGGAGAGTACTGAAAATCCATGGTGTAGACTATTTGAAACAATTGTGGATATAGACCCATTTGAATCTCCTAACTCACCTCTTGTGAAGAGCAAGAAATTTAGTGAATCTTTACATAAAACATTTGCCGATTTGTGGAAAAATAAGAAAAATAGTGATGCTGGCTGGTTAATTCTAGCATCTCTGGATAAAGTGATGAAGATAAACAATGAGCTTAATGATAAAATTGACAAGCTCCATATTCAAATCGACAGCTTAAATGTTTCCAAGTGTGCCCTGGGAGAGAATCTTCTCTCCAGCAGCCAGAGAGCTAAAGCTGCAGAAAATCAAGCTGGAGCCCTTATTATATGTTTGGCTGACCTACAACATAAATTTAATTCCCAGCCTCAAAGGGTGTCAGCAGTAAAGGTGTGGGCATTGGTAGGGAAAGATTGGAATCCTGACATGGGGGATGGAGATGTGTGGGAGAACCCTGAGGAGGCTAAGGATTTAGAATCCTCCGACTCAGGAATTTGATTCACCTGACGAATTAATCTCCCCACCCTCAGCAGACCCACCCTCCCCACCCTTGCCTGAGGCAACTAATCCCATTGAGGAAGTTAATCCCATTCAGCAAGATGAAGCTGATATCCCTCGGGGCCCAGTTATTGTTGCCTCTAAACCTATAACCAGACTCAAAACTAAGCAGGCCCCTAGAGGAGAGATAGAAAGTGTGGTCCATGAGGAGGTGCGCTACACCACTAAAGAACTTAGTGAATTTGCTAATTCTTTCAAACAGAAATCTAATGAATATGTCTGGGAATGGATTTTAAGGGTATGGGATAATGGTGGAAGGAACATAAAATTGGATCAGGCTGAGTTTATTGACATGGGCCCCCTGACTGGAGATTCTAGGTTTA
>NW_008332644.1:3044385-3045147 GCF_000622305.1 Nannospalax galili | reverse complement strand
GACACCAGAACATTTGAAGAGCTTTGTTTTTGCTCTTTTCCTTATGCCGAATCTTACAGTTGGAGATGCTGCTGCTCAATTGCATAAATTAAATGTAAATATGTGTAACAGGACCTCAGAGTAGGGGTCAGGTGGCAGTAATGAATTACCAAAGACAAGGTGAGTATGCTTATCGTAATGGGCAGCAAAGGCAAAACAATACCTACAATGGCATGACTCAAATGGACCTGTGGTACTGGCTGACCAATCATGGTGTTTACAGGGACCACATACATAAGAAGCCTACTAAGTTTTTATCTGATCTGTATAAGTAGAAAAGCTCTAGGATAAATGACAGGAAGTCAGTATTGGATCATAGCAATAGAGAATCTCACTCAGTCAACCAATTTCCAGACATGAGAGAGTTTACAACCCAGAACCCCTTGAATGAAGGGTAGGCCAGGTGCCCTTGAGGAAGGACTTTGTCACAGTACCAAAGAGTTATGCTGTTCACTTCTCACCCATCCTAGAACCCCTTGAATGAAGGGAAGGCTGGGTGCCCTTGAGGAAGGACTTTGTCACAGTACCAAAGAGTTATGCTGTTTGCCTCTCACCCATCCTTCCCCAGAGGGACCTGTGGCCTTTTACTAGAGTAACTGTACACTGGAGGAAAGGAAATAATCAGACATTCCATGGCCTATTGCATACTGGTCCTGAGTTGACACTGATTCCGGGAGATCCTAAAAAGCATTGTGGCCCTCCAGTTAAAGTAGGGGCTTATGG
>NW_008332644.1:3042258-3044280 GCF_000622305.1 Nannospalax galili | reverse complement strand
CTATCGAAAACTTAATCATGCATGTAGTGACTCCAATTGCAGCTGCTGTACCAGATGTGATTTCCTTACTCAGATTAATACATTTCCTGGTACCTGGTATGCAGCTATTGACTTGGCAAATACTTTCTTCTTGATACTAGTTCATAAAGATCACAAGAAGCAATTTGCTTTTGCTGGCAAGGCCAACAGTATACCTTTACTATCCTGCTTCAAGGGTATATTAACTCTCTAGCATTGTGCCATAACTTGGTTCTAAGGGATCTTGATCACCTGACTCTTCCACAAAATATCTCACTTGTCCACTATATTGATGATGTTATGATGATTGGATCCAGTGAGCAGGAGGTAGCAAACAGTCTGGACTTGTTGGTAAAGCATATGTACATGAGAAGATGAGAAATAAATCCAACCAAAATTCAAAGGCCTTCTACCTCAGTGAAATTTCTAGTTCAGTGATGTGGAGCATGCAGAGAGATTCCTTCTAAGGTGAAGAATAAGTTTTTGCACTTGGCTCCTTCCTTCACCAAGAAAGAAGCACAACACTTAGTAGGCCTGTTTGGATTCTGGAGGCAGAACATTCCTCATCTGGGCATGTTATTATCACCCATATATCAAGTGATTTGGGAGGCAGCTATCTTTGAGTGGGGCCTGGAACAGGAAAGGGCCCTTCAACAGGTTCAGGCTGCTGTACAAGCTGCTCTGCCCTTTGGACCATATGATCTTGCAGACCCAATGGTGCTTGAGGTATCAGTGGCAGATAGAGATGCTGTTTGGAGTCTCTGGCAGGCCCCAATGGGGGAATCACAGCGGAGGCCATTGGGATTTTGGATTAAGGCATTGCCTTCATCTGCACACAACTAGCCTCCCTTTGAAAGACAGCTCTTAGCCTGCTATTGGGCCTTAGTGGAAACTGAACATTTGACAATGGGCCACCAAGTCACCATGAGACCGGAGCTGCCCATCATGAGCTGGGTGTTATCTGACCCCCCAAGCCATAAAGTAGGCCATGCTCAGCAACAATCCATTATCAAATGGAAGTGGTATATACATGATAGGGCTCGAGCAGGCCCGGAGGACACAAGCAAGTTACATGAAGAAGTTGCCCAAATGCCTATAGCTCCTACTCCTGTTATGATGCCTCCTGCTCTCAAGCATGCACCTATGGATTCATGGGGTGTGCCCTATGATCAGTTGACTGAGGAAGAGAAGACTAGGGTTTGGTTTACAGATGGTTCTGCATGCTACACAGGCACTACTCAGAAGCAGACAGCTACAGCATTACAGCCAATTTCTGGAACAACCTTGAAGGACACTGGGGAAGGAACGTTTTCACAGTGGGCAGAACTTTGGGCAGTGCACATAGATGTGCATTTTGCTTGGAAGGAGAAATGGCCAGAAGTGTGATTCTATACTGATTCATGGGCTGTAGCCAATAGTTTGCCTGGATGGTCAGGGACTTGGAAGGAGAATGACTGGAAAATTGCTGAGAAAGACATTTGGGGAAGAACTATGTGGATAGATCTCTCCAAATGGGCAAAGGATGTGAACATACTTGTGTCTCATGTAAATGCTCATCAAAAAGTGGCTTCAGCAGAAGATGAGTTAAATAATCAGGTAGATCGGATAACCCGCTCTGTGGATTGTCAGCCTCTTTCTTCAGCTATCCCTGTCATTGCTCAATGGGCCCATGAACAAAGTGGCCATGGTGGCAGAGATGGAGGTTATGCATGGGCTCGACAGCATGGACTCCCACTCACGAAAGCTGACCTGGCTACAGCTGCTGCTGAGTGCCAGATCTGCCAACAGCAGAGACCAACACTGAGCCCAATATGGCACTGTTCCCCATGGTGACAAGCCTGCAACCTGGTGGCAGGTTGACTACATTGGACCACTTCCATCTTGGAGGGGACAGCGTTTTGTCCTTACAGGAATAGACACTTATTCTGGTTCTGGATTTGCCTTTCCTGCACGTAATGCTTCTGCCAAAACTAATATCCAGGGACTTACAGAATGCCTTATCCA
>NW_008332644.1:3035567-3041857 GCF_000622305.1 Nannospalax galili | reverse complement strand
AGAGACAATAAACATTCCATTGAACTGGAAGCTAAGACTCCCCCCTGGACAGTTTGGGCTTCTGATGCCCTTAACTCATCAGGCTAAGAAAGGAATACCAGTATTAGGAGGGGTGGTTGACCCAGACTACCAGGGGGAAATTGGACTTGTTCTCCACAATGGTGGTAATGAAGATTATATCTGGAAGGCAGGAGATTCCTTAGGGCAACTTTTGGTGTTACCATGTCCTGTGATTAAGGTCAATGGGAAACTGCAACAACCCAATCCAGACAGGACAACAAATGGCCCAGACCCTTCAGGGATGAAAGTATGGGTCACTCCTCCAGGGAAAGAGCCAAGACCTGCAGAGGTGCTTGCTGATGGTAGAGGAAATACAGAATGGGTAATAGAGGAAGGTAGTTACAAATACCAACTTAGGCCACGTGACCAGTTGAAGAAATGTGGATTGTAATTGACATGCGTATTTTTGTCTTATTTGGTTAAGAATAGGCTTCTGCATATATACACATGTTAACCAGATACTTGAGTTATTCTTTTTTGAATATGTAATTGAGATGTGTTAAGTGGTTAAGTGTTGTGAACCTATATTATTATATTGGGTTATGAGGCACTAAAGGACTAAGCATTCCTCGAAGACCTTATCCCCTACTCTAAGATATATAATGCATTGGTCATTGTATTATGGGATAGTTATATCATGTTAGGTGAAATTATGACCTCAACATTGTTTTCATTTGAAAATTAAGCATGACATAGAGAAATGCTATTGGGTGTCAAGTTGACAAGGGGTGGACTTGTGATGGCTAATCCTGGGTGTCAACTTGTTTGGATCTGGGATTAACTGAAATGAAAGAGATCTTCTTGATTGGATCATCTAAAGCTGGAAGACACACCCTAAATGAGGGTGTTACCTTCTGATAGCAGCTGGTATAAAAGACCAAGGCAGAGCAGAATGCCAGGCTTTTTGCAGCTTGCCTTCTCTCTCACTGGTGAGTTCGTCTTGCTGTTGTAGACTGAAGACTAGCTGATATTTTGGAATTCATCAGACCTTCAATACCAGATTGGGACTACTGAGACATCCAGCCTTGTGGACTGAGCAACTACGGATTCTCAGCCTCTCTAGTGTGGTGCAGCCATTGTTGGACTACTCGGACTCTATCCTGTGAGCTAAGCTGATAAATCTCTATTAATATTCATTCTACCAATTCTGTTTCTTTGGAGAACCCTGACTAATACAGACATCCATTAAGTGATGAATGGATAATGAAAATGTGGTGCACATACACAACAGAATACTACTTAGCTGCAAAGAAAAATGAAATTTGCTGGTTAATAGATGGAGCTGGAACAACTCATACTTAGATCACCAGGTATCAAAAATACAAATGCCGCACATGTTCTCTCTCGTGTATTGGTACTAGCTTCAAATCTTGTTTTCTGTGTTTAGCCTGGATTGTATGTGTAACTCAGGAAAGTACTAATAAGCCAGTGGATAGGGGTATGCATTTTTAAGGAAGAGGAATAGATTACAAGTAGGATGAAAGTAGAGATGGTAATACTTGGGCAGCAAGGTTCAAGCAGGTAGTGGACTAACGGGGACAAGGAAATGTGGGGGCAGGAAAAGGGTTAACCACAATGAAGTGTTCATAAGGAAGCTATGTTGGCACCTATGACCTTGCAACCCAAGTTAAAAGTATAATAAAAGGGGATAGAACACATATGATAGGAAAGATGGAGGATGGCGGAAGATACTGGAGGTTCAAAGGTCAAATGAGCTTGGGGCAGGGATGGGATAATGAAGGGTAGAGAATGTGTTAATCAAATCTAAGGATGTATCAAGAAGCTTTATAAACATAAGCTGATTAAACATAATTTTTTTTGTAAAAAGATGTTTGAACAAAGTTATCTTGCATGAGCAAACAATTCTGCTCCTAGAAAACATGGGTTAGAGAGGTGAAAGGCAATTATATTTAACTCTCTTAAGCACAAAATTAAATACAAATGTTTCTAGGGGTTAGAATGTTCTGAGTAACATCCAGTTCCACAAGTTCTAAGCATTTCTCACTATAGCTGCATTGAGTAAATTGTCTAAGATTTTTGTAACTAAGGAATGAATAAACATCTCCTTTTCCCATCCATAATTGTGCAGTATTGAGGATTTTTTAAAAATATTTGAAATGTTCCACCATACCAGAAACAATGTGATGTTTACTTGCTAAGAAAATGGTTATATAATGAGTTCATTAAAGCTTCAGCTATGCCTACAATAAGATAAATGTAAACAATTGTTTGTGAAAAGGATTCTTAATATAGGAAGAGGTTTGACTGCCACTTGATTGGGGAGGTGGATAGCTTTGGATAGATTTGGAATTCACTATTTATTTTTAATTGGCAATTTGTTGCATGTTAATAGTCCTTGCTGTTTTCCAGGCAGCAGTAAGACCACAAGGGCATACGTTGAACCAATGTATGTGACATGGGTCAACTTGTAAGGGATATTAGTTTGGCTTTTCTTGACTGAAGTAGAAGAGGATAATGGTGAAATGTAGCCCCGCTACCCCTGCTTGGCCAGTGCCAAAAAACTGAGATTAGACCAGGAGTCCCCTGGCTATGCTGCTCAGGAGCAATTCCACTGTCCTCCTGAGAGTTTTTATTGAAAGAGCAATGTTTGAAGCTCACACAAAGGTTACATACAATAAGTGTTCAAACAATGCAAAACTCATAGGAATTTTCCCATCATAATGGTAAGAAAGCAGCACAGCACTCCCAAGCTGTGGCTACTGGCCCAATAACAGACCTCCTTTGTTGTATGCAGAAATAAAAATTGAGGAGGGGGGTTACCCACCTGCCCTGGCATTCCAGGAACAGCTGTCTAATCAGTCCGTACCAATCATCCTGGGAGCAGACTACCTCTTCCTCAAGCCTCCACACCAGCAAAATCCAAAGAGGTCTGTTAACCCTTAGTGAGTCAAGTGCCAGGAGTCTGTTTACTATTGGTAAGTAGAGAGAGCACTATTGTCCTTAAGAGAAAAGGGGGCGTGACTACAGCAAAATTTCAATTATTGGTCTCTGATCTCTTGACTACATGTTGGAGACAGAATCTATGCAGCCAAATACAAACTATGTATGTGAATCATAAAAGGTCACAAGGATCCTATCTATTCCTCTCCTGGAGATGGACTGTGGTCCAAGTCTGGTGCAGTTCCAAGCTTGTCTGTCTCTTTCCTTTGATAAACTATCTCCTATGTGTCTGTTCAATTCATTGTTCAGAGGCATAAGAATTAAGAAAATTCCAGTGGGTGTGCCAGGACCAGAGCTTCACCTGTGACAATTGCATGTTAACTATTTGGGGCCTTTATTCATTGTACTATACAGTCTTCTCTTGTAGCACCAAGAGTAAAAAAGTCTTTCTGGTTTCACTATCAAGATAATGACTGTCCTAATTTGTGAGGGCTTTTTCTCCTTCTTTTTTAAAGTTTTATTATTTATTTATTCATTTAATGTGTATGACTGTTTCACCTGAATGTATGTATGTATGTAAGGCAGCAGGCATGTATACCTGCACCATGTCAAGCAATGCCCGTGGAAGCCAGAAGGTGTCAGGTCACCTGGAACTGGAGTTACAGATGGTTTTTAACTTGTTAGTCACCTCTGGAAGAACAGCCAGTGCTCTTAGCAGCTGAACCATCTCTCCAACCTTAAGATTAAAAACTAATCTTATGGAAAAACTTACCGTGTTTCTTTCCTCACACTGTAATTTGTGTTTTATGGGGAATTTGATTTTCAGTTAAATTTAGATTCAAGTCTACCCACCAACCTATAGTAACTATGCAGGAATTTATGGTTACAGTTTAGATATTTAGTCTTATTGCTAATTTTATTTTACTTTTATACCCTTTATTTTGTCCTTTACCTTCACATTTATTACTTGTTATGCTTAATTTTCTCATATATACATATATAATATTTTATGACAATTTAAAACTTTGTGAAACAGAAAAGCAAAAGAAAAATGAAAAAAAGAATAGTTTTCTTATATGGTAATAACAAGGTTTTCCAGTCTTTGTTCCTTATGTTTTTTAGCTGAAATTATATGAAACTATAAATTAAGATTATTTTGTCATTCCTGTATCAGAAACATTAATCATGAAATAAATTATTTTGCTGGTATCTTAAAACTAATATAAATTGGCTTTAGAGTTTTAAAACCAAAATATAAGGCAAAACATTCTACATGCAACTTTAAATACTGCCCAGACTGGTAAGAAACAATTTCAAGCAAATTCTATAGTTGTATATAATTTACAAAATTACATGTCTAACCCGAGAAAACAATTTCTTTTGAGAACAGTGATATGCATAATACCAATGGCAGAGGTGACTAACTTTAAATACATTTCCAAATAATAAAAGTAATCAGGATATTAGAACCCAGATAACATCAACTATGAAAATGTGTGTTTGGCTCTACCTTTGGAAACCTCCTTAACGGAATTCAAACCATCACACTACTTTTCAGACCTTTATCATCTTACTGTAGCATTTTTACCCTCATGATGCTGGTAAGCTATGATCAAAGATAACCATTTTTTAACAGCTGATAGCCATGACAATTGTGATGCTGCTTTGCTTTCAAAACTCTTCTCCCCATGTAATGTAATTCAGCTTCTCTTTCTTTCTTTCTTTCTTTCTTTCTTTCTTTCTTTCTTTCTTTCTACTTCCTTTCATTCAATGTGATGATACCTACACAATAGCAAAATGGAAAATAGCAAAAATAATCTCACAGAGCAATTTCAGGATGAAGCTAATTTCTAAATATTTGGTAAATTGGTATCTCAATAAACAAACAGGAAAAAAAGTGGATGAAAGTATTTTAATTGTAATGCAAAATTAATTAGAGTAATTAATTGAGTGTTTTATCTTCATGTAAAATGAATAGTCAGTAAGACTAGATCTTATTTGTTGAGAGTGATAAAAATAACTTTGGAGAAAATATGAGGTGAGAATGGGTTACTTCTTCCAAACTGCAGTAGTCTCTTTGAGGAACTCTCCCA
The DNA here is from genome assembly GCF_000622305.1 of Nannospalax galili. Lineage (NCBI taxonomy): Eukaryota > Metazoa > Chordata > Mammalia > Rodentia > Spalacidae > Nannospalax > Nannospalax galili. The sequence continues at coordinate 3,036,803 of NW_008332644.1, read as the reverse complement.
CCGTACTGTTCTGGCTTCTTCTCGCACATTCAGTCTTCTTTGACTGTTGCATTTCCCTCTCCATCAGCTTTGGCTAACCACCCCCCCCACACACACATACCTCTTTAATGCAACCTTTCAGCATTGGGAGCCCTTCAGTGCTAATTCATTTTGAAAGGAAAGGGTTAGCCAATAAACTGTAAATATTTTTATGCCCATTTGATACTCTATTCTCATTTTGTCCAGAGCTCATAGATGTGTGATTATCATTCCCAAAAACTCTTGTTCTGATCATCGTCCAAGGCTGGAACTTTATATGGAGATTTATGGTTGCAGATGGAGACCTCTGCCCACCTCTTTTTAGGTCCAGCCCTCAGGCTTTTTGTATTTTGGAGGCAGAAGGAACACAAAGCATGCATATTTTCAGCAAGAATGTCAAAAGAACGCTAGCCAGTAAGACTGTGTCACTATTTCTCTAGGAAAAGGGACACACTAATTCTAGATGACTGGCTACATTCATTGATTAGAGAAAGTAGAGAAGATTTTTGAAGAAAAAAAAAAGGTTTGATATAAATATCTGTCTGTCTAAACCAAGATCTTCCACTGGGTTTTAGTCTGTGCTTACTAACCCATTACTTGAATTTATTGCTGCCTTTTTTATTATTTTTTGTTTTGTTTTTTAAAACATTTTATTTTATCTGTGTGCATGTATTGCCTGCATGTAGGTAAGTGTGTCCATGTTATATAATGCCCATGGAGGACAGAAGAGGTTGTTGGATCCCTTGGAACTAGAATTATGGACAGTCGTTAGCTGCCATGTGAGTTCTGGGATTCAAACCTGGGTCTTCTGCAAGAACAGTCAGTGTTCTTAACTGCTGAGCCATCTCTCCAGCCCCATGCCACTGCCTTTTTAAAAAGCTCTTTATTATTATTGCATTCAGGTGACATCACTTACTTTGTAGCTATTGAGATAAAAAGCTATTTCAGAGAATAGGTGAGTTCCTTGTGCTGTCTATTCCTGCCAGTTGCCTTGGCTCAGTGATTCCAATGGGAATGCCTCTAACTCATGGATTTCACCTTTTTAAAAAAATTATTTAGATAATAACCACATAATTAGAAGCATTTCATTGCAACAGCATTGACATATTCAATAACAATTTCCAGAGCTAAGATGCATCTCTTTCAAAAATGGCTGTAAATTTTAGGTTCACAGTTGAATTAATGCAGTTATACAATATTGAACTTAGTATAAACTCT
>NW_008332644.1:3034944-3035525 GCF_000622305.1 Nannospalax galili | reverse complement strand
AATGAGGTTTTAATCTTTAAAATATCTTCATTTCATTATTAAAATATACTGTTTCATACAGAAAAACTCATTTTTAATGCAACTAACACGTTTGTACATGCGTCTCTAATCTCTATATGTCTGGTTAATACTAGTCACAGTCAGTTACTTTCTGAGACTCTTGGCACCTGAGCATGGATATAAAGCCATCAGGTAGATTTCAATGGTAATGTTTTTCACATCTACTAATAAACATGAAGCAAAATTTTAAGTTTCTTCCTCAGATATAACTCATTTTTTTATTTATAGATTTTTTTGTGTGTATTTCATACAGAACATCCCAAACAATCTTATTCATCTATATACCCACATCCCAAGTGACACCCTCCCATGCCCCACATACCCCGTGCTATAGCCCATATACTCTGTCATCCCTGTTATTGTCCACTGTGTTGTCAGTGCCCCCAGCCGTTCCCCAATGTTTATCCATCCTCTGAGTCTAGTCAGTCAATCTATAGTTCCTTGTTTTGGGAAGATCAGCTCTTCCTCATCTAGCAGCAAGCTGTTGCCAATATTCCTTTAGATAAGATTTGGGTCTGCTG
>NW_008332644.1:3033188-3034702 GCF_000622305.1 Nannospalax galili | reverse complement strand
AACCACATACTTAGAAGAAGCATTTCATTACAGCAGCATTGACATATTCAATAACAATTTCCAGAGCTAAGGTGCATCTCTTTCAAAATTGGCTGTAAATTTTTATGTTTGCAGTTGAATTGATATAGTTATATAATATTGTACTCCGTATAAACCCTATAAGACATAAAATTAAATGAGGTATTAAACTTTAAAAAAGATCTCCATTTCATTATTAAAATATAGTTTCATAGAGAAAAATTCATTTTTAATACAATTGACACTACGATGCACATGTGTTTCTAATCTCTATATATCTGATTATTACTGGTCACAGTCGGTTACTTTCTGAGCTCCTCAGCATTTGAGCATGGTAGATTTCAATGGTAATGTTGTTCACATCTACTAATTATTAAGGAGCAAATTTTTATGCTTTGAAGAATTATCTTTTTTCTTATTTTTTAAAATTTATTTATACCCACTTCCCAGGTAGCACCCTCCCATAGTCTCCCTCCCCCCATTAGAGCCCTTATACTCTGATATCCTTGCTACTATCTGCTGTGTTATCGGCACCCCCAGCCATTCCCCACTACTTGCCCTTCTGGTGAATCTAGTCAGCCTATCTAGAGGTCTTTGTTTTAGGAAGGTCAGCTGTTCCACTTCTAGTGGTAGTCAGTTGTCTATATTCCTTATGATAAGATTGGGGTCTGCTGTTCATTTTCCCAATTCTGTTTTGGGTTACTATCTGGGAATCCCTTTGGCCACCCTGGCCAACAACTCAAAAGAAAGTATCATTTCTCTGGCATTGTTGCTTGTTATGTAGCCTTTAGTTATACATATGGACTCTTACAAAGTTATGTTGACCCATTTAATATCTGGTTATATTTTCCTTTTGGGTGTTTAAGACCATACAGTTGGTCCAGATAAACGGATTTATTTTTACTCTTAAGGTCGTTTGAGGATCTGTTCCTCAGGGGTCACATGGGCTTGGGAGGAGCCCCTGGCTCCTTTCTTTTACCAGTTCCACCGATGTGAAGATAAGTCAAAGGTCATACTCGACCATGGTTGCTTCGCTTGGAAGCATAGAGGAAGTGATTCCTCTGTGTTGACCCTCCTCTTTATAGACTGGACACTGGTTCAAGTCCATCTGGTGGGGTCTCCTTGGCCTCCTTGATCAAGAGGACAGGTGACCTACCACCTTTCCAGGGCATTTTGAGAGATGCTCATAGTCCCCTGGAACTAGACCTAGGAGGGCAAGAAGGAAAAACTGTCCTTTATGTCCCTCTGACCAAATTATTATAGGCCTCAAAGTATGTCTGTTAAACATCCAAGAAGGTTAGTTCCACCAGTCTGGTACTTTTAATTACTGTGTGCCATGTAGATAAAGCTTGGGCAAAGACCAAACGTTCTCAGATAAACCTTGCCTAGACAGATATTATATTCTTTGATCTAGTTTTATGTATAATTTGTCAGTAAGTTGTTCGAACAATATGATTCCCTCTTTTGTTTTTTTAATTTATTTTTTAAAAATATTT
>NW_008332644.1:3022732-3025965 GCF_000622305.1 Nannospalax galili | reverse complement strand
CTGGTGAAGATTTTCTCCCATTCTGTGGGTTTACTGTTTGCTTCCTGGGTTGTCTCCTTTGATGTACAGAAGCTTTTTAGTTTAATGAGGTCCCATTTGTTAATTCTTGCCCTTGTTTCCTGAGCAATTGAAGTCTGGTTTAGAAAATCCTTTCCTACGCCTATATCTAGTAGGTTTTTCCCCAATGTTTTCTTCTAATAGTTTGAGAGATTAAGGTTTTACATTGAGATCTTTGAGCCATTTAGAATTGACTTTTGTACAAGGAAAAAGATAGGGGTTTAGTTTCATTCTTCTACAAGTGGAGATTCCGTTTTGCCAGCACCATTTGTTGAACATTCTGTCTTTCCTCCAGTTGATGTTCTTGGCCCCTTTGTCAAATATCAGGTGGCTGAAATTGCATTTGCTCATATTTGGGCCTTCAATTTTGTTCCATTGGTCTATGGGTCTATTTTTGTGCCAGTACCATATTGTTTTTTATGACTATAGCTCTGTAGTACAGCTTAAAATCTGGTATAGTAATTCCCCCAGCATTGCTCTTAGCTCTTTGGCTATCTGAGGGCTTTTCTGCTTCCATATGAATCTTAGGATAGTTTTCTCCAATTCTGTGAAAAGTGTCATGGGAATTTTGATTGGCATTGCATTGAATCTATAAATGGCTTTTGGTAGGATGGTCGTTTTCATGATATTAATTCTTCCAATCCATGAGCCTGGGAGGTCCTTCCATCTTCTGATGTCTTCCTCAATTTCTTTCTTTAAAGATTTAAAATTTTCACTGTAGAGCTCTTTAATATCTTTGGCCAGGTTTACTCCGAGGTATTTTATTTATTTGTTTTTGTAGCTCTTGTGATCGGGAGTGTTTTCATGTACTCTTTCTCTGATTGCTTGTTATGGGTATATGGAAAGGCTATACACTTTTGTGGGTTAATTTCTTAACCTGCCACTTCACTGAATGTTTTAATAATATCTAGGAGTTATGTGGTGGAATTTTTGGCTCCCTTAGATATAATATCATATCATCTGCAAAAAGGGATAATTTGATCTCTTCTTTTCCAATTATTACTCCTTTAATTTCCTTCTTTTGTCTTATTGCTCTTGAAAGAGTTTCAAGTACTATATCAAAGAGAAGTGGGGATAGTGGACAGCCTTGTCTGGTTCCTCATTTCAATGGGAGTGCTTCCAGTTTTTCTCCATTTAGAATGATGTTGGCTGTGGTTTGTTATATATGGCTTTAATTATGTTGAGGTGTGTTCCATCCAGTCCAATTCCCTCTAGGACTTTGAACATAAAGGCATTCTGAATTTTTTCAAAGAACCATCCCTGCATCTCTGGAATAAAGCCAACTTGATCATGGTGGATTGTGGGAGACAGGCTTAAGCCTATGGTGAAAGTCTTATTGACAGCAATACAGCAGGCCTGAGGCAACGGCCTGATCGCTGGAGCCACAAGGAATGCCTTGTGACATTTGCTCCCATTGGCAGATCATGAGACTGATGCCTAGAGCTTGCCATTCCCTAATCACCACCCTTGGAATCCAAAATTGTAGCACTTAGATATTGTGACAATCAGGGTCACATGGTTTCCAGGAATCCAGGCTCTGAAATCTGAAATCCATTATGCTGAGGCATCCTGCCCCCTACTCTGTGATAGGATGTTAAGTCTGTTATGCTAATAGGATGGTGAGTCTGTTATGCTAATAAGGTATCATACTCACTGTACTGTGGTAGGACAATAAACCTGTCATGCTAATAAGGTATCCTACTTGCTGTGCTGTGATTGAACCACTATCCCTATATAAGCTTGTGCCTTCCTGCAATAAAGCAGACCTTTGTCACTGAACCTGGTCTCCTGTGTCTGAATGCGGCTCCGCTGACACAGTCTCCTCACCAGCCCTGGGATCTGGGACTTGGCAGAAGCAATGATGACAGGAGGCAGCACAGGGCAAGCAGAAGAGCTGCCTCAGCACCAGGCAAGCAGAAGAGTGGCTTCAGCCCAGGGCAGGCAGAAAGAAGAGCGGCCTCAGCCCAGGGTGAGTGGAGGAGCAGCCTTGATGCCCGTGAGAACGAAGGAGTGGCACCCACGAGAATGGACGAGTGGCCGCCAGTGGCGGTGACCACAGTGGGTGATTTTTTTGATGTGTGTCTATATGCGGCTTGAAAGTATCTTGGTGAGAATTTTTGCATTATGTTCATTAAGGATATGGGTCTATAATTTTCTTTTTTTGGTTGTATCTTTACCTGGCTTTGGTATTAGAGTGATACTGGCTTCATAGAAGAAATTTGGAAGTTCTCCCTCCATTTCTATTTTTTGAATAAATTAAGTAGTATAGGATGCAGATCTTCTTTAAATGTCTGATAGAATTCTGCTGTAAATCCACCTGGTCCTGGGCTTTTCTCAGTCAGGATGTTTTGTATTACTGTTTCAATTTCTTTTTGTATTATGGGTCTGTTTAAGCTGTTAATCTCTTCTTGGTTTAGTTTTGGTGGTTCCCATTCCCTTAGATATCTGTCCATTTCTCTTAGGATTTCAAATTTAGTAGCATATAGGTTTTTAGAGTATTCCCTTATAATGTTCTGTATCTTTCTGGTGTCTGTTGTGATGTTTCCCCTTTCATCTCTGATTTTGTTGATTTGGAGGTGCTCTTTCTTTTTGTAGCTAATTGGGCTAGCAGTCTGTCAAGCTTGTTTATCTTTTCAAAGAACCAGCTCTTGGAATTGTTGATTCTTTGTATTGTTTTCTTTGTTTTGATTTCATTAATTTCTGCCCTGATTTTTGTTATTTCTTCTTGTCTGTTGGGTTTGGGTTTCATTTGCTGTTGCTTTTCCAGTGTGTTGAGTTGCGAAGTTAAGTCATTTATTTGTGTTCTTTCCGATTTTTTGATGTAGGCACTTAGACCTATAAACTTCCCTCTTAGGACCGCTTTCAGTGTGTCCCAGAGATTTTGTTGTGTTGTATTGTCCTTTTTATCTAATTCCAGGAATACTTTTATTTCTTTGTTAATTTCTCTTTTGACCCATTTATCATTCAGGAGTGTGTTGTTTAATCTCCAGGTGTTCATGTGGTGATCAGGGGGGCTTCTTTGGGTGTTGATTGTAGGCTTTATTGCATTGTGGTCTGAGAGAATGCATGGAATTATTTCAATCTTTTTGTATTTGTTGAGATTTGTTTTGTGCCCCAGTATATGGTCAATTTTGGAGAAGGTTCCATGGGGCACTGAATAGAAAGTATGTCCTTTG
>NW_008332644.1:3021852-3022596 GCF_000622305.1 Nannospalax galili | reverse complement strand
ATTCAGATGTCTCTCTGTTAACTCTCTGCCCTGTTGACCTATGTAATGGAGACAGTGGGGTACTGAAGTCGCCTACTATTAAGGAGTTGGGGTTAATCTGGGTCTTAAAGTCCTGTGGTAGTGTCTTTATGAAGTTGGGTGCACCAGAGTTTGGTGAATATATGTTCATGATTGTAATATCTTCTTGATTCATTGTTCCTTTGATCAAAATGAAGTGGCCTTCATTGTCTCTTCTGATTAGTTTTATTTTAAAGTCTATTTTGTTGGATATTAGAATTGCTACGCCTGCTTTTTTCTTAGTGCCATTTGCTTGGTATATTTTTTTCCATCTTTTCACTTTGAGGTAGTGTCTGTCCTTGAAAGTGAGATGAGTTTCTTGCAGACAACAGAAAGATGGGATTTGTTTCATAATCCATTCAATAGTCTGTGTCTTTTGACTGGGGAGTTCAGTCCATTAATATTTAAAGTTATTAATGAAAGATGGGCATTGAATCCTGTCATTTTTATTTCTGTTTACATTCTTGATATAGCTCTACGTTTCCACACTTATACCTTCATTGAAATTCTTTCTGCAATCCCTTTAGTATAGTCATCCCTTTCTTCAGTTCTCTGTATTGCTTCCACAACTCTCTGAAGTGCTGGTTTTGTGGACATGATTTCCTTCAGCCTATTTATGTCATGGAAGTCTTTTCTTTCCCCTTTGACTATAATAGACATTTTGGCTGGGTATAGTAATCTGGGTTG
>NW_008332644.1:3021172-3021638 GCF_000622305.1 Nannospalax galili | reverse complement strand
TATGCTTCTTGTATTTGTATGAGCATGTCTTTCTTTAATTTTGAGAAATTTTCTTCCATGATTCTGTTGAAGATCTGGTCCATGCCATTATCTTGGGATTCTTCTCCTTCCTGTATGCCAGTGATTCATAAATTTGGTCTTTTTATGGTGCCACACAATTCCTGCATATTCCATTCTTGTTATTTCTTAAATTTTTCATAATCTTTGCTTGTGTGGTCTAGTTCATCCCCCTTGTCTTCCAGTCTTGATATTCTGTTTTCCATTTCATTCATCCTATTGGTGAGGCTTTCTCCTGTCATTTCTAATTGGCTTATGGAGTGTTTCACTTCGTTCTTTATTTCAGCCTGAGTATTCTTCAATATTTCTAACTCTTTTCTGAATTTATTCAGAAGTTTCTCCCTATCTTCCTTCAGTTCTTTGATTCCTTGTTTGTGTGTTCTTTAAATTCACTGAATCTTTTATCATT
>NW_008332644.1:3003659-3020921 GCF_000622305.1 Nannospalax galili | reverse complement strand
AAGCTGGTTCATCTAAGCTTCTGGTTCTCTCTTTTGATTTTATATTGGAGCGGCTGGATTGCTTTTGTCTTCAGCAGTTCCCATAGAGGCCCAATTCAGGTGAGGGTCATATGTTTTCAGGCTTTCTCCTATGGTCTGGATCCCTCCAGGAACGATTTTGGCCTCAGGAATTTGGGGGTTGGACTGGCCTAAGAACCTGGCTCAGGAAACATGTGTTGTCTAGGGCAGCTGGTGGCCATGCCACCAAGAGATGCAAAGGCAGATGGGGCGGTAAGAGGCCCCAAGGCCTCCTGAGGACTGCACTGAGGAGCTGTGTTGGTCTTGGTGCAAAGGATCAAGAAGAGGAAAGGTCAGCTCCAGCGTCCCAGAAAGAAGCTGGCAGGTGGTGCAGGCCCAGGGAAGCAGAGGGATTTGAGGGTGGGTCCAGGCCCAGAAGCAGTACTCCTGGGGCCCAGAAAAGGCATCTGTTCATCTAGATGAAAAGGATCATGGAGCAGTATTGGTTCCCCAAGTGTCTGGGGCACCAAGGCAAGGAATGGAGCAGGGCCCAAACTCAGAGGAGAGAATGGCGATGGAGACGGGAGGGTGAATGAGGATTGGCGAGTCAAGGCTTGGAGGGCGCAATGGACTTACCCAAGAGAGAGGTCTGCAGGTAGGAGAGAGGCCTGTGGTGGGTCCTGCATGCCCAGGGAAGCAGAGGGAGGTGAGGGTGGGGCCAGGCCCAGACACAGAGCTCCTGGGGCCCAGAGAAGGCACTACGTTCATCCCAGAGAGAGGCTTGCAGGTAGGAGATAGGCCTCAGATTTCATCTTTTACTTGAACTATAAATTCCTTTGTTTGGGTAGCTACCTTGAGTTCTTCATTTGATGGGTGCTCATCTTCAAGTACTGCTTTGCATTTTATGCTGAGCTTTGTATGTTTCTTTGATGTTCTATCGGTTACTTTCTGTTGCTGTGATAAAACACCATGACCAAAAGCAGCCTAAGGAAGACAGGGTTTATTTTAGCTCATAGTTCAAGAGGAAGAGAGTCCATCATGATGGGGGAAGGGCTATCAAGGCAGCAGGAGCAGGAGACTGGGTGATCACATTTTTCATCCACATATGAAGCAGAGAGATCACAGGAAGTGAAATGAGATTACAAGCTCTCAAAGCCCACCCCCAGTGATTGATGTACTCCAGCATCGCTGCACCTCCAGAAGGTTCCATAACTTGACATGTGGGGACCAAGTATTCCAATACTTGAGCCTAAGGGGGACATGTCTCATTCAAACCACCACATTCTGCCCCCTGGCCCTCATAGGTTCATGGAACTCCATGAAGAAAATGCATTTGATCCAACATCAAAAGTCCCCATAGTTTTAACAGCCTCAACGCTAATCAAAAGTTCAGTTTCTTCTGAGACTAAAGGCAGTTCATCTCTTTACTGCGACCCCCCCCCCATAAAATTCACTCAAACCTGCTAGCTCAGGGGCTCATTGGTTCATCCTCCAATCTTCAAAATAAGGATGAATTTGTTGGGTGTTTTAGATATACAGATTTCTTAAAAAACAAGCCCTTAGAACTATCAATTTTGCACTGCTTTTTATTTTGCTGTATTTTGCTTGTATTTACTTATTTTGTGTAGAGGAGCACTCCAGTACCATGGCACACGTGTGGAAGTTTAAGGTCAACTTATGGGCATCAGTTTTCTCCTTCTACCATATGGGTTCCAAGGATTGACCTCAGATCTTCAGACTTGGCAAAAAACATCTTTACCCACTGAGCTATAGCACTCTTCCAAATGTGTTACTTAGATTTTTAAGTTACATTTATTTATTTGTATATATTTGTGTTTTCTTTTAGTATTTATTTTGTATTTTTTAATTTTTTCTTTTATTCTAAAGGGTTACACAGAAACATAAAAACACAAATTTTGAGAAATCAGAAGAAAACTAGAGTTCATGAGTCAGGAAAAAAGAAACATAGTTAAGAAAAAATAAATCCAGTGATGAAGATAGCACCCAAGACTCATTCCAGGATTTCTGAATCAAAAAAAAAAAAAAAACCATCTAGGACTGGGGGCCACTTCATTGTAACAATCTCTCTAGAGAAGTTTTAGCTGACTAAAGTTTGAAACCCTCAAGCTTAGATTAGTGATTCTAAATCTGAGTTGTATATTAGAATTAAGAGGGAAAAACTGAGACTTACAAGATTCTAGAGCCCCACCCCAAAACTGTCAAATATGGAGGGGTTAGGACTGGGAACAAAGCAGGGAAGAAATTGGGCATTGGTTCCTGAAAAGCTTCTGGATTTACACTAATAGTGACTCACCCTGAGGATTGGAAATGGCCTGGGCCCCAATTTCTTTGAATGTATAGGCCTATTGTTTGAGAATTTGTGCTCCCCCAGGCTGAGTTTATATGTTGAATTCACAGTTTTCAAAGTGATGGTATCAGAAGGTAGGGCTTTTGGAGCTGATTAGGGAATAGCCCATTAAATGAGACTAATTCCCTTATAAAGGAGGCCCTAGAGAATCTCCACCACTGAGGTTAAACTACCCAGACAACTGCCTTTGAAAAATGGAACAGACCCTCACTGGACACCAAGTGTGTTGTTATCTTGATTTTTAACTTAGTCTCCAGAACTGTGAAGAGTAAATTTGAATATTTACCTATCTATAATCGTTTGTTTTAACAGCCTGAATTGGCAAAGGCATGGATGATGGGGATTGGTAGCAATATGCAAAGAATCTGGCTTCAATAAGAACAGTGTTTTTTTTCCATAAATTCCATGGTGTTAATCTCAGTATAGCTCTATTTTTTTTCTCCTTTTAACATTACAAAGTGTTTTATATTGTTAAATAGTTTTATAATTATTGTCTTAATATCAACAAAATAAACAGAATCACTTTTAAAAGTGAAGTGTATGTAATTTTTACAGGCTTAAGCCATGGTTGTAGATGGTATTACATAAGCTTAACATCACCATAGAAACTGATTTAGCAAACCTGTGTTATCAGAAGCACAGCAGACACATCTATGATGGCATGTCAAACACCAACAAAGTAAAGGTTTGACTAGCTGAGCTGATTGCTTTTCTTTCTTTAAAAGCAAATCATTGGGAGCTAGAAAGATGGCTCAGTGCTTATAGGAGCACTGGATGCCTTACAGAAGACCCGGGTTTTGTTCCCCACACCCACATATAGCCAACAACTGTTCATAAGTCCAGTTCCAGGGGATCTGATGCCTTCCACTAGCCTCCACAGGCATTGAACACATTGGGTGCACTTACATACATGAAGGCAAAAAGCTCACACACATAAAATAAACTAAGGGTACTCCATGTTAAACATTTAAAGATTTGAAGCTAGGATCCATATGTGACAGGGAATATGGGGCATTTATCTACCTTGGCCTCAGTTACCTTGCTCGTATAATTTTTCCCTATATTCAGCCAAATATGTAAACATTCCATAATTTCATTTTGCTTTACAGGCAAATAAGATTCCATTGTGTCCTTGTACATTTTATATATGCATTTATCAGTTGGTAGCCCTCTGTTCTGATTCCACTTCCTAGCTATTGTGAATACAGCAGCAACAAACATGGCTGAGCACATTATCTCTGAAGTAGGGTGCGCAGTTCTTGGGTACACACCCAGAAGTGGCATAGTTGGCTGTGCTGGACAGCTTCAGTGTCCACTTGACACACCTGAGTAGAGGGAACCTCAACTGAGAAATGTCCTCCATCATATTGGCCTGTGGCCATTGTCTATGAGGCATTTTCTTGATTTTTGAGTGATGTGGAAGAGCACAGTCCACTGTGGGTGGTGCCACCCCTGAATAGGTAGGTGGGCCTGTGTTGTATAAGAAAGCAGGCTGAGCACAGGCCAGGAGAGCAAGCCAGTAAGTATCATACCTCCATGCTCTGTACTTTGGTTCCTGCACTGAACTCCTGCCCTGTCTTAACCTCCATGATGAACTGTAGGTTGAAGGCAAAATAAACCCTTTCCTCCCCAAGTTGGTTTTGGTAAGTGTTTTATCACAAAAATAGAAAGTAAATTGAAAACGGGGTCAGACATTAGTTCTATTTCTAGATTTTGAGGAACCTCCACACTGATTTCCACAGTGGTTGCACCAGTTTACCCTCTATTAACAGTGAATAAGGATTCCTTCTTGTGCACATCCTCATCAAAATTTGTTACCATTTGAATTCTTGATCATAGCTATTTTGACTCGAGTAACATGGATCTTAATGTACTTTTAACTTGCATTTCCCTGATGGCTAATAATGTTGAGCACTTTTTTAAAGTGTTCACTAGCTATTAGTTTTTCTTCTTTTCAGAATTTCCTCTTCAGTTCAATGGCCCATTTTTGTGCCCATTGTTTAGTTGTGTTAATTCTGTGTATCTTCTAGCCATCAATCCTCTATCAGAGGAATAGCTTACAATTTTTTTTCTCCCATTCTATGCCTCTTTACTTGATTGATCATTTCCTTTGCTGTACAGAAGGCTTTTAGTTTCACAAAATCCCATTTATCAATTATTGGTCTTATTTCCTGTGCTACTGGCTTCCTACTCAGAAAATACTTCCCTGTGCCTGTATGTTGACGTGTACTCCCTACTCTTTCCCTATAGCAACTTCAAGGTATCTAGGAAGTGTTAAGGTTCAGATAGCCCCACCCTTACCAACAGGGCCTCAGGGACCTCGCAATTTCCTGAGAAAAGGGAACCAAGTTAATAAGCACCGTGGTCTTTGAAGTCAAGAGAAGCAGACTTTTCTCCACTGTTTGGCCAACACAGCAGGTTTCCCCTTTGATCTCTAAAGAGGGCAGGTTTTAACAGTCCCGCTCTCCTCCTTCTCCCTGCCTAACTTTAATATATATATATATATATATCTTCCTGCCTTCTGCACCCCTCAGAAGCCTCCCCCTATAAAAGACCCCAGCTCACCACCCAGGACAGACATTTTCCCTGTCGGGAAATGGGAATCTATCCCATGTGTTCCTTTGCTAATAAACTCTATTCTGCTGGAGTTGGTGCTTTCTCACAATCAACCGGATTCATCACCTACTTTACCTATCAGATGGCACCAAAAACCAGTTCTTACTTCAAGGGACTTCATACAAACCTCTGACTGGACCTCTCCAACACCACTAACTTGACTTTCAGGTACACTCCCACCCTTCCTTTCTCTCTCCTCCTCTCCCTGGCTCTCTGCTTTGCTTTCACTTCTTTCTGTCTCTCCTCACTGGGGAACATACTCTGCCTTGCCTACATCTTCTTTTGATCTCCTTTCCCATTGAATTCTGTCACTCCAGACAGCACTGTTCATCTCCAGGATGGAGCTGCCTCATCCGTTCACTACCTCAGTTCCCCTACCCTGCATCTCGCCCCCCTGCCCCCTCCATTGCCACAGGCCTGGAAGGTCTGCTGTCTTCCATCATATTTTCCCTGTCTTTGTCCTCTTCCACTGCCTTTCTTCCTCACTTTACTCAGGATGATTTCTGATACTATTCAATCCAATTTAGGTTTCCTCCCCTTTGCTTCTGTCCTTTAGGCTATCTTTCCTCTAACTACTTATGGATTCCCTACACATGCAAATGCTCTGGATCCTTCCCCTCTCTCCCCATCCCATACTAAAGCTTTCTACTCCCCTGCCAGCCCAACAGGTGTCTGACCTCCCATGCAGGCTCTGAACCTGCATGAACCCTAGGCTTTTTTTTTCTTTCCCGCTATTCACCCCCTCACAGGCAGCTGCCAAGATTGCCAGCTTGCCTGCCCTGGGGATTTTTTTCTTTAACATTCCAATAAAATGATAAAAGTTTCCAGCTGGGCCCACTCTTAAATTCTCTTATGACTGTAACTAAGAACCCTTTAGGGGACTCTTTCTTGCTGCTTACACCCACATAGGCTAAACCAGCTGGGCAGCTTTGCTGGACCACTTAAAGAATTTTGGGTGGTCCGCCCCATGGACACCTTTTCTCCACCTTTTCTCAGGCTCTAAATTCTGACCTTAGGCCCTGTTGGGCAGTGCTCCAGAGCCTACTTTTCTAACTAGACCTAACCATTTTAAATTTCACTATATGTGGAAAAATCACAGGCACTGCTCCTGTGAGTCGTATGCTTTCAGACCGAAAAACCCAGTGATTTGTATGCCCTGTTCCTTCTGCTGCCCTCCTGAGTTTCTTTTCCAGCATAGCTTTTGTCTAGAAATTAAGAGATCCTGAGAACTTGGCTTTGCATTCACAGCTACAATGGTTGGTGAGAAACATGTATTGTTTTGATTTGCTTTCTTGTTGGGAGCTGCTAGTCTATTATGTACATTGAGCTGTGGCAGGCTTGTTTAGTTTGTGTTATGCACACCAGTACCTAATCTGCCTAATCAGGAGGAATGTGTTTATATGGAGAGCCTCACAATACCTGACCTGGAGGCAACAGTGGTAAACAAAAAGATCAAAAAAGCCTTTGAAGTATTTGACCACTCCTTGACCCTCAGATACAGGTGGGAAAAACAGCTGTTGAAACTAATTGAGTTCTTCTGTATAAAAAGGCAGAGCTGAAATAAACCAGGGCTGCAGGCACTACTGTCAGCCCTCCCAAGTATCTTTTCTGTCTCTTGTTTTTCCTTTCAATCCTCACTCACCATTTCAGGTACTGTCCGTCTTGGCCGGCTGGCACCAGCACTTTCTATTTGTGGCATGTGTGTGTGTGTGTGTGTGTGTGTGTGTGTGTGTGTATCTGAGGTACTTTCTTCTTTTATATCAAGTCTAACCTTAACCTACCGGTACCAGGGGTGCCTAGGATTCTCGCAGTTTATTTTTGTTTTCATTTCTTGAGGATGTCATAGGATAAACAATGCAGTTCTAGTTCAGAGTAAGGGAATAATGGCAGATATACCCAATAGGAGTTTAAATTTTAACATTGTTTAGGGCCTGTTTCTGAAGGGGATAACTTTGAGTTTTAACATCTTCTATGGTATATTTACTGTTTTTAAAAGATGATTATTTTAAGTTTTTACATTGTTTGACATATTTATGGATAAAAGGAATTATTTTTAGGTTTTTGACATTGTTTGCATGACATCTTTATCTGTTACTGTTAAAGGAATTATTTTGGATTTTAACATCTTTTATATGGTATTTTTATGGATTTCTAAAAATGACTATTTTAAATTCTTACTGTTTTACATAGTATATTTGTTAGTTTCTAAAGGGAACTTAAAGATTTTCTAGCCATTTGCCTTCAAGGTGCAAAGGGAGCTGACACTTTGTGATGACTAGACCTGTGAAGCACATGGAAATTTGCTGTACTCCAGGGACAAAACCTTACAAGAGGCCAGCTACTACCAACACATAGTTACAACAATGAGAGATAAAAAAAAGTAATAGTCTACTTGAGTGAGAAGCTTGAGATGTGGCCTCTACTGGTCTTAATTCCTCCCCTTTAAACATTATGATTCTAACCTTTTTATCTTCTGGAATAGTTTCTTCCCTCACTGATGCTCAGATGCTCTATGCTTGCTTATGTTCCTACCCCATCATTCCCTGAGTGCTTTCCAGTTATAATGTCAGGGTAATATTAATTATGTTGGTAAATTGTCATGTGCTGTTTGAGCTCACTGAGACACTG
This sequence comes from Nannospalax galili, assembly GCF_000622305.1. NCBI lineage: Eukaryota > Metazoa > Chordata > Mammalia > Rodentia > Spalacidae > Nannospalax > Nannospalax galili. The sequence goes on along the minus strand of NW_008332644.1, from coordinate 3,013,312 downwards.
ACTCTGGAGATGGGATTGGCCCTCCCACTTCATACTCAAGCCTATTATCTCAAGATGTGTTCTCCAAGACTTTTCCAGGTTCAGGCTGGCCCCCTGACCCTGTGACAAGGAGGAGAACAACAAAACAGCTTAAGAGTAAAGGCACAATGCAGTTGAGAACCACTAAGGTGTAAATTAATTTCAATAGAGGGTATTACTATATATAATGAAACTAGCTAATGGGATTATTTTCAGTACTATTTAGACTTTATTTATTCTTAACCTAATCTGTTAATGTTTCCTTCTGTCTTTTCTGTCTCCTCTGATTTATGCTCTTATATTGACAAGATTGTATTAACTTCCTTCAGTTATTTAGCTCTTAAAAAGGAAAAAGATGCTACCTCAAATCTATATAGAAACTTGACTCTTTCTTTAGACCACTAATTACCTATACAAAATGATATCTAAGCTGGTTGGGTAAAATCCTATTTGTTAAATACCATTTTTGTTTTTAGTTTACTTTCACGGTGTTTTAAGATGTATTCATTTTGTTTGTCTACTTCAAAGGTGATTTAGTTTAAAAATGATAAACCACATTCTCAACAAAGACTATATAATTAAATATGTATACACATTCAAAATAAATTTATGCTTTTTAAAATTAACTTGGTATCATTAGTTTTTAAGTAAAATCTCATGCAAACTAAAATTGTTAAATTAACACCAAAATATTTTTTTCAGGCCAAAATATTCTCCTTTCAGTCTACAACATGGTTCCTGGTACTAAAATATATAAATTAATTTTAAGTACCTCTCTCGCTATCTCTCTCTCTCTCTCTCTCTCTCTCTCCCTATCTCTCTCTCTCTTTCTCTCTCACCACCACCATTCTGGGCTCTACTAAACCTCTATTAAACCATTGCCCTTCTGGGGATCATCTTCCCTCAGCCTCTACTAAACCTCAGGATCAACTTGTTCCACAAACTTCCCTCCCTTCTGGCTCACTGTATTTTTTCCACTTTTCTCCCATCCCATTCCTTGTACTTTGTCTCTATCTACTGGCTGGTCATGCCACACTCTCATTGCAGGATTTTCTGCTCATCTCACTTGCCTCGAAATCACAGGTGTGTTGGAAAACCCCTTCCTTTCTCTGGATATAGGACACTATTTCCAGAGATAGGAACATGCACTACTTCCTGTCCAGGACATCTCACCTTTCCTTTCCCTGATGACGTGATTTCAGGACATTGCCTTCTGGGACTTGGCAATAACTCGAAAATAACTCGAACCTGTGCTCGAACCCGTGCTAAGAAAAGGATGCTTTTTTCAGTGCCTTGGTCTCCTCATTCTCATTTTGTGTGACCGATGCCAAACCCCTTTTCCTCCTACTTCCTCCCTGTCTCTTTCTTCTTCATCTGCTGCACTTTCCTGCCCCAACTCGTGATCCTGCCTCCATTCATTATGGTGAGAGGATTTTCTTTGTCTCCCATCTGCTCAGTTCTGTATCTACCTCCTACCCACTTCCTCAGTTCTTTCTCTATCTCCTCTTCACTCTGTACATAATCTGTTGCTATGGGAACCACCCACTCAAAGTCTCAGGGTCTCACACCTCTTGTTTGCATTCTTAAATTCTTAAAACAACCAGGACTTTCAGATACAATCAGGCCAAAATGCCTGAAGTTCCTGTGCACCACTGTCTGGCCTCAGTATGAGTTAGATAATAACTCTGTTTAGCCAGACACTGGAACCTTAGAGTTCAAAATTTGAGAGATTTAGAAAATTTCTGCCATAGTAAAGGCAAATGGTCTGAATTACCATACATCCAAGCTTTCTTTGATTTCTGTGCTAATCCCTCCCTCTGTGTCTCATGTTCTTCCCATCAGGTTCTTCTGGCTAAGACAGTTTCACGGGATCCCAACCTGCCAAGGGCCTCCACCCCTCCTCCTCCTCCCTACCCCTCCACCTCAGTTTTTGATCCTACCATAGCCAATGAACTGCCTCCAATTAGGACCCAGCCCCAAACTCGTCCTGCTCCCCAGCCTGGGGCACAGAAAATTCCTTCCCATGCTCTCTCCTTCCTATACCCTCCCTTACCTTCCATTCCAGGGCCCAACCCAGCTCCACTCCTTTCTCCAACTTGAACTCCCTCTCCATGCCGTGATCTTCCCTGTCCCCTCTCTGGTGCTGCTCTAAGTCAATCACCCATTCTCCTTCCACTGACTCTCCTCTACTTGAAGAAATCCAAAACCTTAAACACCTCCTTGTCAAATATTCCCTAGCCTCCCCTATTCTGGCTTCTAGCTTAAATAACCCATTTATCCCTCCTGTATCTACTTCTACTTCAATTCCAGATCCAACCTCTGATACCTCTGCCCCTGCATCCCCTCACAGATAGGACACCCCTCCCATCTCTCCCACTCTGGCCTCTTCCCAGGACTCCCCTCCTCCCAACCCTTCTCCTATGTCAAGCCATATTCGCTGCCACACGCAGTCTCAACCCCCTGCCCATGGTATCTTTCCCATCTGGGAGGTGGCATGCATGAACAGGATGGTCAAGTTCCATGTCACTTTCTCTCTTGGAGATCTATCTCACCTCAAACACAGAATAGGCTCTTTTTCTACTAATTGTACACACTTCATACAAGATTTTAAATACATCACTCACACCTATGCTCTAACCTGCACTGTCCTGCCCCATGTGTTTTGAGACATCCCTCACCACTTTGGACAAGCCCAGCCCAGGATTTAACCTCCCTAGACCTTAACCCCTCCAAAATCCAAAAATATGTAGATAAGCTACTTCTTTGCTTTCCATCTCTCACAGTCTCCAAAGCCCACACAAACTCCTTAATTTTCTGAGGTACAAGGGATATAGGATATCTTCAGCTAGGATTCACCTTTCTCTCCCTGAAGTCAAGTTCTTGGGGTTCCTTCTCTCACATACATCCTGCCGTTTAGCTATAGATAGGACAGATTACCTAAGGTCTTTAAAGTCCCACATTAACAAGGAGAGAATTCCATCTTTCCTAGACATTGCAGGGTACCTGCACACCTGGATTCCTAACTTTGCCCTCTTTACAAAGCTGCTCCATGAAGCTTCCAAAGGGAACTCCTCTGAGTCTGTTGACCCCTTAGGGCCCATTACAGCAGCCTTTCACAACTGTTAACACTCTTAAAGTCACTAACTCTGCCTATCCCCAACCTCACATTTCCATTCCTCTTCTATACAACTGAAAATAAGGACCAGGCATTAGGGGTTTTGGGACAGATGAGGGGCCCCACTTTTGCCCTGGTAGGTTATCTCTAAACAGCTTAATACCACCACCTGGGACTGGCAACCTTGCCTTTGTGCTCTGGCCACTGCCGCTCCTGGCTCCAGAGGGACTTAAGCTCACTTTGGGTCAGCCCGTCTCCATCCTTTCCCCCCACCAGCTTAAGTAACCCACACATCTCTTGCCAATCTAGCTCCCTCTAAACTACAACTCTTCCATGTCACATTTCTTGAAAACCCCTCACTCACCCTCGATTTCTGCCCTCCTCTCAATCCAGATTCCCACCTCCCTTCCAGTGAACCACTCACTCACTCACTCATGCTTGGAAACTTCAGGAATTCTCCTACCTGGATCCCCTAATTTCCCAGATCCCCTACCAAACCCAACCCTGACTTGGTTTATGGATAGAAGTTTAACTCTCACCCAAACAGGGTCCCACAGGCCATAGTATCTCACAGATGTCATCGAGTCAGGACCCCTAGCACTTGGAACCATGTCACAAAAAGCCAAACTTGTGACATTCACCAGGGCTGTAATTTTAGCCAAGGATGACCACTTCCTCCAGCATCCCTCCCTTCTACATGACTATTTACCCTTCTTCACCCTTCTAAGGAAACTACTCAGGGAACATGCTGACCAGATTATTCCCCAGGCTTCTAAAGGCCAAATCGACCACCCACTTCAACCTGGAGATCATGCCTACCTTCAGGTTCACACACAATAGAAAGGAGTGAAGGAAACCCTCCAGCCACGCTGGTCCTCACCTGGTCATTCTGTCTACCCCGACTGCAGCCAAGCTCTCAGGACAACCTGGTTGGATTCATCTCTCCAAATTAACACTGGCCAAGGAACACAGCAAGTACCAGGCCACCAGTATTAAAAATCTCAAGGACCCCTCCCTTAACACCAATCCAGGAATAAGTTTTACACTGACCCTATGTTTATTCTTCCCTCTGAACCCCACCTCAGCCATTCCCCACGACACCTACCCATCATGTTTCTATACATTTGAAATGAGGCAAAGATAATATACAGATAATCTTAAAATTTCTAAGGTCATAGCTTAGTCAACTAGCCTAAGGATGTCTAGTCAAGGTTTATTTAAGGATGTTGCCCAAGCTCTATCTACATAGCACATGGTAATTAAAAGTACCAGACTGGTGTAACTAACCTTGTTGGATGTTTAATAGCCAAACTTTAATGCCTATATTAATCTGGTCAGAAGGATTTAAAGGGACAAATTTTTGTTCCTTGCCCTCCAAGGTCAAACAAGTTCCAGGGGCCATGGAGCATCTCTTGAAATGTCCTGTAACTTTGGTGAGTAACCTGTCCTCTTGTTCAGGGAGGCCATGCAGACCCCAGAAAATTGACTTGAACCAGTGTCCAGTCTGCAAAGAGGAGGGTCAACACAAAGGAAACATTTCCTCCATGTTTCCATGTGAAGCCCTGGTCAAGAAGGACCTCTTGACTTATCTTCACATAACTGGTAAAAGAACTGGTAAAAGAAAAGTCTGAGGATCCAGGGGCTCCTCCCAAGTTCATGTGACCCCTGAGGTTCAAATCCTCATACGACCTTAAGAATAAAACTAAATTGATTTATTTGGGCCAACAGTATGGTCTTAAACACCCAAATTTAAAGTATAACCAAAAATTAAAGTCATCAGGATATTTTAAGGGTTCAAGGGATTACACAATGTCTCCCAATTGGCTAGTTTCTCCAAGGGGCAGAGCCTGCCGCAGACCATGGATGACAGAGCGGCTGCTGGGAGCCATCTTGGGATGGAAGCCGCGAGTCGTGGGTAGCACGCGTGGTGTGGGAACCGTGCAGCTGCGCAGCAGCTCAAGGACAGAATGGACTGACTCTTATGGACCTGGGGTGAGATTGCTGGCCCCAAAGGCATGATTGAATGCTAGTGGTGACTATGGGTGTCATGTGGTCTGATATGGCAGGCTCTGAGCCATGGTGCAGGGCTAGGCACTGGGTACTCATTCCTTTGTAAGTTAATAAATGCACATAAAGATATGTTATATGGTTTGATTGACAGCACAGGAGACCCTGAGGGAACTCGGGTGGACACACAACCCAGACATTAGACGTAAGTTCTTATGTTATTTAGACAATTATCTCTCATTGATGATTTTGTTCCTAATAAGACAACATTACTCAGATGTAAGACTTCAAATCTTGGTCTGCAATACTGTAGTGCCCACCTACAGCTAAGGTAAGCAACCCACTGTTGTTCTAGCCTAAAAAATTAAATGATGGATAAATTTGTTTTCTCTCCCTATCTAGAAGCCTTTGAGAGGTAACTGACACTGATTCTAGCCACTCCAACAGCTATCAAAATGTCTGAAAACAAATCCTGAGTCCATCACTCTTGAGAAAAGAAAAAAAATGAAAAATGAGCTATTACCCTGGTCCGAACCATTGCCCCTTGCCTCTTCAGATTATTTTCAGGACCAAAATCCAAAAACTAAAACTAACTCTTACTAATTTTAATCAGTTGTTGCTTTCCTTCCCTCCATATGTCTATGAGTGCATGTCAACCATCAAGGACCCTGTTGAGATGCATGAAGAGGGAACCCCCACTGTCTGATCAACCCCTAATCCAGCCCCCCCCAAGTTGACATTATCCAGCAGTAAGTAGAAAGATGACAACGGCGCCCCCTATCCTATAACACAAAAGGTTCAGATAGCCCCACTCCCTCACCAACAGGGCCTCAGGGACCTCACAAGTCCCCGAGAAAAGGGAACCAAAGGGACCAGTTAATAAGCACCCTGGTCTTTGAAGTCAAGAGAAGCAGACTTTTCTCCACTGTTTGGCCAACACAGCAGGCTTCCCCTTTGATCTCTAAAGAGGGCAGGTTTTAACAGTCCCGCTATCCCACTTCCCCCTGCCTAACTTTAAAATATATATATATATTCCTGCCTTCTGCACCCCTCCCCAGAAGCCTCCCCCTATAAAAGACCCCAGCTCACCACCCAGGGCAGACATTTTCCCTGCCGGGAAGGGAATCTATCCCATGTGTTCCTTTGCTAATAAACTATTCCACTGGAGTTTTATCTGTGTCCTAGTTCTTTCTCACAATCAACCGGATTCATCCATCACCTACTTTACCTATCAGTAAGGTCCTTAATCATTTTGGAGTTGAATTTTATGCAAAGTGAAACATAACTATCTTCATCTTTCTGGGTGTTGTTATCCAATTCTCCCAGCAACATTTGCTGAAAATTCGATCTTTTCCCTAGTGTAGAATTTTGGCCTTTTTGTCAAAAATCAGGTGGCTGTAATTGTGTGGATATATATTTGGATCCTCCATTCTACTCCATTAAGCTACATGTCTGTTTTTATGCTATTAACATGTTTTTATTAGTATGGTTCTGTAGTATAATTTGAAATCAGGTATGGTGATACATCGACTATATTCTTTTTGTTTAGTATCATTTTAGCTGTCTTTGGTCTTTTGTGACTCCATATGAACCTTTGGATTGTCTTTTCTAAGTCTGTGAGGAAAGGGTATTTTGATTGGAATTGCACTGAATCTGTAGATAGCTGTTGGTAGGATGGTAATTCTTATATTATTGTTTTTTTTTAAATATATTTTTAGCATTTTTATTTTATGTGTATGAGTGTATGGCCTGCATGTATGTGAGTGCACCTGTGTCATGCGATGCTTTGGAGGTCAGAAGAGGCGTTGGATTCCCCTGGAACTGGAGTTAAGGATGGTTCGTAGCCACCATGTGGGTGCTGGGAATTGAACCAGGGTCCTCTGAAAGAGCAGTTACTGCTCTTAACTTCTGAGCCATCTCTCCAGCCCCTATAATATTATTCTTATCTATGAGCACAGGAAATCTTTCTTTAATAAATCATTTATTGAGAATTTCATACATGCATATAAGGTGTTTTGATCAAATCCATGCCCACTCCCTCCCCTCCAACTCCTCCCATATCTCCCCATCACTTTTTTCTGATTACTTCATGTATTTCTTCTTCTTTGATTTATTTTTATGGAGCTTTTGGCTACTCTAACATTCCTGTTCTGAAGAGAGGTAACCCTAAAATCTTTCCAGGAATAAATAAAATCTCCCAAATATTTTTGACATTTTTGGCCTTTGGAACGGAGTAGGCCCAAGGACATTGAGTTTTAGCCAAGAAACTGGCTACTTATCTTTGGAGACTTTTTTACCCTAACTGCTAGCCAGTTCCTACCTCCTAATCTTATCACACCATCCTCTGAACAGGTTACCCAAATTGCCAATAGGGAATCGGGATGCAGACTGCGTTAGCTTCTTCCATGCTGAACAGACCGCAGCATGAGGCAATTGGAGTATCCCTTCAGTGGGTCTATCTAAAAGACTCCCAAATTGCATAACTCTTATCTGGAGAAGGAAAAGAAAGTCCTTGAATGGTGAATAGTAGATGTGAAGGAGAAGTAAAGGCAAGAGTAATTAGCATTACAAGTTCTAGACAGGGAACTAGAAAAAAGTCAGAACAGGGCAATTTTCAAATGTTCATATGAGAGTCCATTGGAATTTCTTGATAAGAAAAAGGGCTTCCAAAAACATTCTTCTATTGGGTTCCTCCTCATTTTTCTTTTGCCTTCCAAGGCTGTACTCTAGAGAGATGAATTCAGGATTTGATTTCAGGTATTTTGATAGCTGCTGGAGTTTTTAGAATCAGTGTCAGTTCCCTCTCAAAGGCTTCTAGCCAGGGGGAGAAAACAAATTTATCCACCATTTTAGAACAATAGCTGGTTGTCTTCTTTAGCTACAGGTGGGCACTACAGTATTGGAGACCAAGATTTGAAGCTTTACATCTGAGCAGCACTTTCTTGTTAGGAGCAAAATCATCAATGAGAAATAATTGTCTAAATAACTTTTTATATAGACTTAAGCCTAATGTCTAGGAAGTGTAATCTCTTGAACTCTTAAAGAAGTATACTGTACTGCATGTATACTTTACTCTTTGGTTATACTTTCCTTGTGTCTGTTTAATACCATACAGTTGGCCCAAATAAATCAATTTCTTTTTACACTTAAGGTCATTTGAGGGTCTGCTCCTCAGGGGTCACATGGGCTTGGGAGGAGCTCCTGGATCCTTTCTTTTATGAGTTCTATCTATGTGAAGATAAGTCAAAGATCCTGCTTGACCATGTCTGGCTTCACTTAGAAGCATGAATGAGATGTTTCCTCTGAGTTGACCCTCCTCCTTGTAGACTGGACACTGGTTCAAGTCCATCTCCTGGGGTCTCCATGGCCTCCCTGAATAAGAAGACAGGTGACTCATCGCAGTTACAGGACATTTTGAGAGATGCTCTAAAGTCCCCTGGAACTTAGTCCACCTTGTAGAGCAAGGGGCAAAAACTGTCCTTTAAGTCCCTCTGTTCACATTACTATGGGCCTCAAACTATGGCTGTTAAACATCCAATAAAGATAGTCCACCAGTCTGGTACTTTTAATTATCATGGCATACAGGACATCTTCCTATCTCTGAGTGTCTTCCTCAATTTCTTTCTTCAGTATCTTAAAGTATTCATTGTAGAAATCTTGTATTTCTTTGGTGAGGGTTATTTCCAGATATTTTATTATTTTGTGTGGCTATTGTCAATAAAATTACTTCTCTGATTTCTTAATTTTTTAATTGAGCTTATGTAATTTTATACAACAGTTCTTAATCAAATTTAGACACCCTCCCCCATCCATACCCCCATCTTCCCACCAGACCTCATCCATTCTGCCACACACACTAAGACCTGTACGTCAAGCATTTGTACCCAGATGTCCCTCAGTGTAAATGTGTCCACTGGAGTCTAGTCAGCCCATCTAAAGATCGTGTGTAAGGCATACACTCCCTCATCTAGAAGCAATCATTTTTCAACAGTTCTCAGTCTAGGGCTGGTGGGCCACCTATTTCTCTTCTCCCCTCTGGGCCTCTGTTTAATTGAGTTGGCATGGATTCTGTGCTTAGTGGCACTATTCCCACATGTTCACATGTGCAAGCTTCCAGTCTATGAACCAGCTCTTACAATCTCTCTGCCCCTCCTCCTCATTGGTCCCTGAGCTGTTGTCGCGAGCCACGACTCTGTCCAGCAGAGCCGAGGAAAGACGACACAAACACCAAGGTGAGGTTCAAGCTTCTTTTTCTCTTCCTTCCTTTATTCTCTCTTATTCTCTCTCATATTCTCTTCATTATCTCACCCACTATTCTTTCTTATTACACACTTCAGCTCTTTATACAGCATTTCCAACAGCCCTCCCACCAGCCAGGACCAATCAGGGCACACACACATGCAGCGGGCAGGCAGAGTGCAGCTCGTTGGCCACGTAGCAAGATCATCAGGCAGGCAGCACCTGTTCGGGTTCACCATGCTTCAGGGAGTTGGAGTAAACAAGCGAGGATCAC
>NW_008332644.1:2999964-3001755 GCF_000622305.1 Nannospalax galili | reverse complement strand
ACTGAATGGTGATTGCCGAAGCCAAATTTGCTCTTGCAGGGCTACAAAAAGGTCATGGACTTGGGAATGTGACCTGATTGAGCCAACATTTTCCAGAATTTGTAAACTTTGTACCACGTATCGGCTGTCTGATATCAGGTTAAACGGTTGTGTAAATATAGTGAAAACTTTTAGGACTATAGCAAGCTCTGTTGCCTGTGCTGACTTAAAGGGGAATATGTGTGTTTTGGGGGGTAGACCTTCTACACAAATAGACCCAACTCCCCCTCTAGATCCATCCGTGTAAATATTGACTGCTCCAATAATAGGTGAAGTACGTGTAACCCGATGGTGTATTAAAGGGTTACGAGATGCAAATTGCAGTATAGGATCAGCAGGGAGATGGTTGTCAAACCTGCCAGTAGCACTGGTGGCTACAACAGCCCACCTATCATTACATGCAGCTAAAGTTTCTATTTGAAGGGGTGAATAAGGGGTTATGATAATGTCAGGTTGTTTACCAAATGCTTCTATACTAGTTCGCAGGCTTTTTAGTATCAAAGCTGCGACTTCTTCTGGATAATAAGGAAGTATTTTCTTTGGAGAATGAGCTAAGTATAACCACATTATAGGACCCTCTTGCCACAAAACTCCAGTTGGAGAGCAGTTAGAAGCGATAATACAAAGATACAAGGCCTTTTCATAATCTAAACGTGTTACTTGAGCAAGGCTTAAACATTGTTCCACTTTCTGAATGCAGGCCCGTGCTTCAGGAGTAAGCGTTCTAGGGGAATGAAGAGCAGGATTACCTTGGAGTATTTTGAATAGTGGGGCTAAGTCTGCATTAGTTAGTTTACAATAAGGTCTGATCCAGTTTATATCTCCTAAGAGCTTTTGAAATTCATTTAGGGTGTTAAGATGATCTATCTTAATGGTCAGTTTAAGAGGTTTTACTATTGTATTGCTCAACCGGGTTCCTAAATACTCCTTAATCTCTCCCGACTGAATTTTGTCTGGTGCTATATACAAGTCCCACTTAGCAAGCTCAAACTTTAGCTTGTACAACATAGTTTCAACCTTGGTATTACTGTCTGCACATAAAAGAATATCATCCATATAATGATAGATGACAGCCTCGGGAAAGGCGTCTCTTAATGGCTGAGTGACTTTTCCTATATATATCTGGCATAGTGTAGGACTATTAGCCATTCCTTGAGGAAGAACTACCCACTCATATCGCTTATCTGGAGAGGAATGGTTTAAGGATGGGACTGTTGCGAGCCACGACTCTGTCCAGCAGAGCCAAGGAAAGACGACACAAACACCAAGGTGAGGTTCAAGCTTCTTTTTATCTTCCTTCCTTTATTCTCTCTTATTCTCTCTCATATTCTCTTCATTATCTCACCCACTATTCTCATCCCTTTGTTGTTCTCCTATCTCTCTCATCTTCTCCTCTCCCTTGTTCCTCTCCCTTGTTCCTCCCTGTGTCTCTCTGTGTCTGAGGTTCAAGCTTCTTTTTATCTTCCTTCCTTTATTCTCTCTTATTCTCTCTCATATTCTCTTCATTATCTCACCCACTATTCTCATCCCTTTGTTGTTCTCCTATCTCTCTCATCTTCTCCTCTCCCTTGTTCCTCTCCCTTGTTCCTCCCTGTGTCTCTCTGTGTCTCTGTGTCTCTCTGTGTCTCTCCCCTTACACACTTCAGCTCCTCATATAGCGTTTCCAACAGCCCTCCCCCCAGCCAGGACCAATCAGGGCACACACACGTGCAGCGGGCAGGCAGAGTGCAGCTCGTTGGCCATGTAGCAAGA
>NW_008332644.1:2988520-2990342 GCF_000622305.1 Nannospalax galili | reverse complement strand
AATTTTTGGCATAGCGTTGGACTATTGGCCATTCCTTGAGGAAGGACTTTCCATTGATATCGTGGCATGGGTCCCTGAAAATTGACCATGGGTAAACTAAATGCAAATCGTTCTCTGTCTTCAGGGTGAAGGGGGATGGTAAAAAAACAATCCTTGAGATCAATAACAATCTTAAAATAATTGGAAGGAATGGCAATGGGGGACGGCAAGCCTGGCTGAAGTGCCCCCATTGTATACATAGTTTGATTGATGGCTCTAAGGTCCTGAAGCAGTCGCCAGCTCCCTGTTTTCTTTTTGATTACAAAAATGGGTGTATTCCACGGGGAGGTTGTTGTTTCTATGTGTCCTGCCGCCAGTTGTTCCTGTACTAACTCTGTGGCAGCGGTTAATTTTTCTCTCGTTAAGGGCCATTGATCCACCCATACAGGATCATTAGTTTTCCACTTTATCTTGTCTGCATGGGGCACAGGAAGGTCAATGACCATAGTTATAAATTTGGATATCCAATTCCTTGACGGGCTTTAGGGGAATGGGTCACTATGGGGTCTTGTTTTCCCTGTGAATTCCTGCCTAATCCTTGGCCTGGCAAGAATCCTTGTTTTAACATCTGGTGGGTTACTATTTCATTAGGGCTGCACATCAAGATTTTCATTTGTGACAGAATGTCACGTCCCCATAGATTGAGGGGTAGTCCTGAAATTATATAGGGTTGTACTTGGCCTGTATTTCCCTCATCATCTCTCCAGGTTAGGATTTTGGAACTTTGTTTAGGATTGTCTTTTTGACCAATTCCTTTTAGATGAGTTATAGAAATTGTGCAAGGCCACTCTCGAGGCCAATGTTTTTCTGAGATGACTGTAGCATCTGCCCCAGTGTTAATCAGGCCATGGAAGAGCTTGCCTTCTAGATATAAGGAAAGCATAGGTCTCTTAGCATCAATTTGTTGTGTCCAATATATATGTGGAAACATGTTATCCATGCAACTGCATTTATTCATAGGGAGCAGTGCAAGCACAGCTATTGGGTCTCCTTTGTTAATTTTTATTGGCCCAGTTGTAGCAATGGCCAGGGGGGTAATGGCCCTGTAAAATCATTGTCTATCATTCCTGGTGCTATTTGGAGGCCTTTAGAAAGCATATGGTCTCTGCCAATAATGATCCCTGAAAGTCCAGAAGGGAATGGCCCGTGGACATCAGTTGGAATAGGCTGGTGGCCTAAGTCTGGTGTTAGTATTGTAGAGGAGGAGGCACAGAGGTCCAATCGCGTGCTTCCCAGGATTGCTCTAAGGGAGATGTCGATCCCTTGGTCTGACTTTGGGGGGGTGAACCTGATAGCCCCAGGGTTCGTCATGCCCAGTGAAGATGTTGGGGCCTGGGGCTGGCCCCGCTGGAAGTTTCCCTGCTGGTGACTAAGGGGTTTCCCTTCCACATCTATCCTGGAGCGACACTCATTAGCCCAATGAAATCCTTTCTTGCATTTGGGGCATATAGTTTTAGGACGATCCCTGGCTGGTCGCAGTCCCGTAGGGCATTCTTTAGAGAAGTGCCCAGGTTGTTTGCAATTGAAGCAAGTTTTGTCCCTAGTAAAATTTTGAAAGGCAGCTCCTATCGCGAGGCCCATTGTATGGGCTGTCCCAATTCCTGAACATAGTTTAATGTAGTCAGAAAGGAGGCCCTGCCTGTGGGGCCTGATGGCTTCTTGGCATGCTGAATTAGCATTTTCAAAGGCCAGATGTTTTACAAAAGCACTTTCTTCTGATTCCCCAGCTATCCTTTCAGCCGCACTTGTAAGGCGACTGATAAAGTCAGCGTATGACTCATCC
>NW_008332644.1:2987861-2988377 GCF_000622305.1 Nannospalax galili | reverse complement strand
GGCACTCATTGGCCCAATGAAATCCTTTCTTGCATTTGGGGCATATAGTTTTAGGACGATCCCTGGCTGGTCGCAGTCCCGTAGGGCATTCTTTAGAGAAGTGCCCAGGTTGTTTGCAATTGAAGCAAGTTTTGTCCCTAGTAAAATTTTGAAAGGCAGCTCCTATCGCGAGGCCCATTGTATGGGCTGTCCCAATTCCTGAACATAGTTTAATGTAGTCAGAAAGGAGGCCCTGCTTGTGGGGCCTGATGGCTTCTTGGCATGCTGAATTAGCATTTTCAAAGGCCAGATGTTTTACAAAAGCACTTTCTTCTGATTCCCCAGCTATCCTTTCAGCCGCACTTGTAAGGTGACTGATAAAGTCAGCGTATGACTCATCCAGTCCCTGGCGTATTTTTGCCAAGGAGGAAGTAGCCGCGCCAAGCTTTAAGTGCTGTGTTGTGAATTTGGGCCAGGAGGCCGGGGGGGGGGGAGGAGAAGGCTGCCGGAGCTTTATTATCATCATAGGGACTGCGA
>NW_008332644.1:2969594-2986168 GCF_000622305.1 Nannospalax galili | reverse complement strand
GGGGCATTTCTTATCCTAAAGGAACATCTGCTAACTGCTATGGTGAGCATAAAACATTTCTCAAGGCTGACTTAGCCTGGGTCACAGAGTTGTTTTTCTACATTCTTTAACTAAGTGCTATCTTATAGAAACTTACAGAAAACCATTAAGCTGTTTTTTCTCAAGGCCATAAAGATTTGCAGGAAACCATAAAGCTGTCTTTTTCTCAAAGCCATAAAGATGTTTTTCTTCTGGCCTTTTGGCTCCCAACAGAGAAGGAGAGGGAAAAGGCTTACTCCTGTGGAGTAAGCAATCCATCATCACAGGTCCTCAGAAGGTCAGGTTAGATTCTCAGAGAGAAGGGGAATGAAGGAATACCTGTGAGGGAAGCAATTGGTTCCACACAGCCCCTCAGATGGCAGAATTATTGTTTCAGAGGGAGGGGGAAGGGAGAGCTACTGGTGAGGCAAGCAGGTACTCAGTGCATGTCCTCAGAGATTGGGATTAAAGTCATAGAGGAAGGACTACCTCTGGGACAAGCAGGCATTTAGTACAGGTCCTCAGAGGGTGGGGTTAGGGTAGCTGAGTTTCTGTTCCACCTTCTTTGATGATAAAACTTGTGCAGAAATAATTCTTAATAAAGAAAAGATACAGAAATTCTCAGCTGTGCTCCATAATTAGTAGAAGTTCTCTCAGGAATGAGATAGAAATAGATCTGTAACTATTTGGGACTTAATGTCAGATATTTCCTAGCTCTTTGCTGATGACAGTCATCAGGGGAAGAAGGCTAACTGGAAAATCAAAGAAAAATACCAATTAGGAACCTAGAAGTCATATCCACAAAAGAACATGCTAGGAAATACGCAGAAAAATAAAGAGAAACATGACATGAGTCTTGCACTTAGGCTTATATTATTACTGACAGATGAATCAATATGCATGAAAAGGTCACTAATTCAAAGAGCCAGAGAGATAAATTGAGTGACAGTGCTTGTATCAAAAGACTAGTATCAACAGTAAAGTTAATAGACTTTCAATGGAAGACTCTGGTTTAGGGTGTGTAATAAAATTAAAAAGAGTGCTAATTGCAGGAGGAGTCCAAAAGATAGACATCATTTATATCCACACAGAAAGGACTTTGAAGCCGTCCAGAAGGTCTACAGAAAGGTGCATGTGGAAGTGTAGATGCTTTTGAGAGTATGATTACCCCAATCTAGTTTGAGAAGATACAATTAATTCCTATTACGCTTGTAGTTAAGGAAACAGATATTTTTGCATATAAACTATAAGCTAATAACAACTCAATTTACATGAGTGAAAATGTGTACAAAATGAAGATGAAGAAACAGCTATGGGCCAGATCATGAAAGTTTTGTGAGCTCTGGGAAGGCATTTAATTTTTCTGTGCCTCAGTTTCCTCCCCTACAAAATAGAGATAAATGTAACTCAAAAAAAGTTTTATGAAGATTATATTAACACAAGCATATAACATACACTAATTTTTCAATAAATGATTTCTGTTATAAGTAGAATTATTATTTTTTCTTGCCATTTTGGTCACAATGAATGAACTTTTCCACGTGGTCTTGAATTCGGTTCACTTCTATTTTATTGGGAATTTTACAACTGTGTTTAACAGGAAGATTGATCTGTAATTTTCTCCATGTCCTGTGACCAATGTGTTGTCTTCCACAATAGGGTCTTACCATCAAGTTCTCATGGGAAACCAAGAGCAATGGCAATCCTGTATTGTTTTGTTTGGGGGGTTTCAGGGACACTTCTAACTGATAACCTGAGGGGAGGCATCTCATACCTGTATACCTGGCACTGGACTTTATTTCACAAGCTATGGCTTCTGGGATGAGCATCACACAGTGCAGAGGAACCCCAAATGAACTTTTATATTTTACATACATATGAAGCTTATAAAATAGTGGGTTTCCATACAGCTTTTTCAAACAACCTTAGTGCTATTTATCCCTTTATCCCTCTTCAACTCTATCCTCTGTCCTACCCTCCCATCCCTCTCCCCATTTAAACCTCCCTCCTCTTTTTTTTCCTTTACCTTTCATATCATCTGTGTTCTATTATCACCCTCCACCAAGATCGTTCTTCCCCGTCTGCACCAGCAGTCCATTTCCAGTTTTCTGAATTTTACAATGATAGGTATTTTTATCTGTACCTAATTTTTAAAAATTCTAGCCTCAAATTTCAGGTAATTATTGGGTGTTTCTTTTGCCATTGAATATTTATAATTTTTGGACAACAGAAACAAGGAATCCTCAGGTCAAGCTAGCTAGGTTTGATTGAGAGAACTTGCTTTAATAAATCAGGTGGGAAAAGCAATCAAGGTCCTGACATCAACTTTGGACCTCCACATAAATGAGCACACATGTGCATGTGCACCCTTTCAAATGTAGGCCCACACACATGAAATTATGCATACACACAGAAGAAAAAGGAAATTTAAAAAAAATCCTACATCGCCTGGGAACCTCCTGTACCAGGAGTCAATTGGCACTGCATCCTGCAACAAGAAAGCAAACCCAGCTTCCCCTGCTTAGACCCACCTACTCTTCCTTGCGAACCTTGCTCCAGGCTGTTGGCCACATGGGATACCTGCACCAGACCTTCTCACAGCTCCTGGAATTTTGCTACAGAAGTACAGCCCTCGTGGCCTCCTTCACAAAATAGAGGACCCTCCTGATACCAGTACTACCTATATTAGAAAAGGAAAGGAGACAAACTCTTTATGAAGCCAGTATTAACCTGGTCTCAAAACCACACAAAGACACAATAACCACAACAAAAAACCCTACAGACCAATTTCCTTGATAGATATAGATATGAAATTTTTAGTAAAATATTGGCAAATTGAATCCAAGATAATATCAATAAGATCATTTGTCACAACCAAATTGTCTTCATTCCAGAGAGGCAGAGATAGCTCAATATATATAAATCCTATACATTACATGAATAGACTCAATGATAAGAATCAAATGATTGTTAACTCATCACTAGGAATAAATTTGAAGATCCTGAGCAATGAAGGGAAGGATAAACATACATCCATGTGTCCGTGTTGAAGAATCACTAGAGCAGCAAATAAGCAAATTACATTAGGAAAATCTCAAGCATTACAAAAAAGAAAAAAGGAAGAAAGGAAGGAATGCAGACCTTTCAATAATAATGACCCCAATTTTCCAATAGAAAGGCATACTTGCAGATTGGTTAAAAAGCAAGATTTCCCACCAATGTGTAAAATTTGTGTGGATGAAAGTATGCAAAACATATCCAAAGAAAGTGGAACTTGAAAGCAAGCAGATGCTGCATCCCTAATATCTGACATAATGGATGTTAACAATTAGAAGAGATAAAGATTACTTTGTATCAATTATTCACTAATAGGATATTACAATTCTAAACATATACATGGAACATCAGTGTGCCCAATTTCATGAAACAAACTCAATTGGATAAAAAAGCACAGATTAACCTCAACACAATAATAGTAGATGATGTCACTGCTTGAGTTTCATCAAGAGAATGGTCATTCCTATCACAACGAAACAGAAACATCTGAGTTAAATGATTTTAGGGCCTAACAAATGAGCCTAACAGACATTTACAGAACACTTTATCCAAATTTTCTCAACAGCCCATGAAACTCTCTAAAAATAGATTACACCATAGGGCACAAAACAAATCTTAACAGATTGAAGTAATTTTCTCTATCTGATAAAAATAATTAAACTAGAAATCATTGGCAGGAGGAATTACAGAATGTGTACAAACTCATGGATATCAAGTACCACAGGATGGAATGATTGAAGAAATAAGAAGGGAACATTTAAAACTGATAGAATTGAGCAAAACAAAAACATATCAAAACCTCTGGGATAAAATGAAATCCATTCTAAAAGAGATACCTGTGGTTGTAAATGTCTGCAGTAAAAATCAAGGAAATGTCAAATGAATACTATATGATGAACATCAAGATCTTAGAAAAAGAAGAACAAGCCAAACCCCAAATCAGCAGATAGATATAAATAATGAATATCAAAGGCAAATTGAGGAAGTTCAGAGGACCAACAGGACATATTTTGAAATTTTACATTTCTATAAACTGGAAAATGTAGAATTTTAGACATATATAACACATAAAAATTGAGCTGAGAGTATATAAGTTTAAAAATATCTGCAGCAAACAAGATTGAAGAAATAAGAAAAAAGTCTCTCAAACTTAATAAAAAAGCCCAAAGCCAGAAATGACCATTACTGAATTCTGCAGGAACTTAAAAAAACTAAGACAAATACTTTCCAGACTATTCCATAAAACAGAAAGAAAAGAAACGCTATCAAATTCATTTTGAAGCTAACACTATCTTGATACTAAAAAAGCTATCAAACAGCAACCGGTCACAACAGAAAAAATTATTGGGCAATCTGCCTGATAACCATGGATGCTAAGATTCTAAATAAAATATTTGCAAACCAAGTTCAACAACATATTACAAAGATGATTCATGATGAACATGTTGGCTTCACTCCAGGGATGAAACTGTAGTTCAGCATACACAAAGCAACAAAAGTAACATATGACATAAATAGAATCAAGTACATAATTTACAAAATCATCTGAAGAGACACAAAAATGCCTTAGAAAATGGCCTAACATCTCTTCATGATAAAAGTTCCAAAAACCTATGACTAAAAAGACCATACCTCAACAAAATGAATTACTGAAAGCATTTCCACTAAAATCAAGGCAAGGGGATATACTTTCCCCATTAATATTAAATATTGTCTTTAATCTAAGCTACAACAGTAAGAAAAAAAAGCATAAAAGGGTTACAAATAAGAAAAAGAGAAGCTAATTATTTGCTGATGATATGACCTCATGCCAGTAAGCTTTTAGCATTGATGAACATTTTCAGCAAAGAGAAGGAAAACAAAATCAACATACAAAAAGACCCAGTAACTTCTCTGTATACAATAATGAACATGCTGAAAAATAAGTCAGGAAAACAATCCCATTCACAATGGCACAGAAATACTTAGAAATAGATTTAACATAAGAAGTAAAAATTTCTACAATGAAAGCTTTAAGACACTGGAGAAACAAATTGATGTAAATATTAGCAGACAGCAAGACCTACCACACTCTTGGATTGAGAGAATTAATGCAGTGAAAATGGCTATAATACCAAAAACAATCTACAGATGCAATGTAATACCTATCAGAATTGCAATGATACTCAACAGAATTTTTATTTTTTAATTAGGGTCTTTATTTTATTTTACAGTTTTATTTAGTTTTTGTAATTTTCTTTTAATTTGACAGTATTTAGATCCCCTACCCTACTCCTTTATTGCCTGCTCTCCTAATTTAATATACTTTATTATATATAAGGCCTATGGTGCATCTAATTTGTGTCTCCTAATGTCCTTCAGTGTGGGTCCAGTCATTGGAGCTTGGTGACTCTCTTGCTGAAGACACTACATACATGAGCTATAGAACAAAGAGAAATCAAGCTGGTGCTGATTTCAGATCCTCATTTCTACTAGCTAGCTTTCATAGTGCTGGAAGGTGCTATTGTACCTACTGGGAGAAAAAAAAATCATCAGCCTTACCCAATGTTGAATCCTGTGAACTACAATAACAACTGATCTAACGAGATATGCTCAACAGTGCAATAGTGGCACAAGTATTGTGGGAGTAACCAATCAATCTTTAATTGGATTTAAGGTCCACTTCCTAGGATGAAGCCCATATCTGGTATTGATAACAGGTCTAGGAGCCTAAGGTTAAGGAGATCACAGGATATATGGAAGAACCTAATACTAGTTTTCCACTAAATAGATATTGTATTAAACTGACTTTTAATGACTTATTTTCATACCCACAGATTAATGCATCTTTCAACTTTCACCAGAGAAGTTTCCTTATGCAACAGATGGTGGTTAACACAGAAACCCACAACTGGCTAACACATAGAAGACAAGAAGTTGTTGAGTGCTTATCTCTGAATAGGACACCAGTATCAAACTTCTGTTCCCAAGGCTCATTGTGAAAGAGGTAGCATGAGAAGAATTGGAGCAGAGAGAACTGGAGGAAATGTGATCAAAATATATCATATGTACATATGAAATTCTCAAACAATAAAAAAAAGAGAGGAAAAAAGGAAAGCAAAAAAAAAGAAACAAAGAAAATGGTTCCAAGTTAGAGTATTAGATGGTTTTGTTACATTTTATTTTAGGCCAAAAACAATTAGTTCTTTAAAAAAGAAAACATGATGTAGTTCAAACGAACATAAAATAAATTTCTTGTGTGTCCAATTTATTTGTTAATTAAATTTCTCTTTTTCAAAAATGTCCCTTCATATTTGAGCAAGTCACATATTCAAAGACAATAATTCTATCATATAAATTCAGTAGTTCTTCAAAGATATTTAACATGTAAATAATCAGGTTTTACATTTTTTTTTTTTTTTTTTTTTTTTTTTTTTTTTTTTTTGCTCTCGTAAAAGATAAAGAACTTTCCAAAGAACTTTCCCCTTCCTTCGGGCTTTTCTTTTACTGCTCTTTGCTCCTTAATGGATCCAAAACATGTCTAGTGCTAAAGTATATTTTAGCTTTGTATTCTTCAGTTTAAGTTTACTTTAGTTTTAAGTTGAGTAAGCCTAGAAAACAGAGAAAATTTGATTGTGTACACTATACTGATCTTGGTCACAGGCAGCAAATGTTTTTCAGGATATGACTGAAGACATTCACCAGAGTAGGTGAAAACCCTGCTATTTCAAGAATATGCATTCAAAACGGAAACATGAACCTTTCTACCACATTTTCTCATGCTTCATTTATTGAATTCTTTGGATAAATCATGAAGGATCATGTGTAGGGGATGAAATGAATCTATGCATTGTGGTTATTTTTAAATCCCCTTAGGAAACAAAATCTATAAATACAGCTCTGAAGATCTGAGCATTGTGAACAACAATTTGGCAATCTGCTTGATACTGTCTAAGCAATGAAGGGATGCAAATGTTCCAAGGTAGAAAGAAAAAAATGTTACAGGAAAGTGCTAGTTCTCAAATTGATGAAGCCTACAGATAGAATCACCAGTATACCAAACACCATTATAATATTCAATTTAATTCAATTTAATTCAATTTAATGTAAGGATGCTTTTTCCTGTAGCCTGTCCTATTATTATATTAATAGAAACCTATTACATGAAAAATGTATGTAATATGGATGCAAATCTCTGCTGCCTGAGCAGCATATCACTGTTAAATACAAATATTGTTGCTTTAAAAAAATAGTTCAGGGGCTGGAGAGATGGCTTGGCAGTTAAGAGTACTGGCTGCTCTTGTAAAGGACCAGGGCTCTAATCCGAGCACCTACTTTATGGCTAACAACCGTTCGTAACTCCTGTTCCAGGGGAATCCAACACCCTCTTCTGTCCTCTGCAGAGCATTGAATGACATGGGTGCACTTATACACATGCAAGCAATACATTCATACACATAAAATAAAAATATTAAATAAAATATTAAAAAAATAGTCCACTATAGTGACTCCCAGAATACAAAGAGATAGTCTTAACATAAACTGACAGGTTTGCTAGATCTCTCCTCCCACCCCTCTCCTTCTGGTGCTGGAAGACAGAGCTTTGGCCTCATTCCTGAGTCATGCATTTGTGTGACAGGGTGGACTCAAACTGCGTCTCCTTCAGGATGATTTCCTTGATTGTCTTACTACCATCCAGCAAAAGTGACCAAGAGAGAAGCAATTCAAGTTAAATTATCCTGCAGTTGTTTTACATGGCACATGTATCAAGAATGGCATGTGTAACAGTCTGTGCTGTTTAAACGTCAGCTATCCTATTGAGCACATTCAAATCTCTCAATGAATGCTGCATAAAAAGAGCTACTAAAGAGCTGGGGATACAACTCAGTGGTGCAGTGTACACATGCCATACACAAGACCCTGGGTTTTGTCCCCAAAGCTATACAATATACAATAAACAAAAATAAATGCTAAAGATCACAAGATTTTAAAATATTTCATTTTCAGCTTAAATTCAGTAAAATGGAAAAAAATTGAGAGAGATTTAACAAAACTATTTAAGCTTAAGCTTTTGGGGCCCTTATCAAGGCATGGGGGTGACCTGAACATGTGTTCTTCATCATGTGACTTTGTAAAATTTGCATCAGTGGCCATTTCAACATTAATTATTTAACAATGCTGTCTCTCCTTACACTTTGTTTCTGTCATCCTTCCTGTGTTACATGGTCCTGGAGTGGCTGTGGGCTTTTTGGAATCTACAGAAGGGGAACTGGATTTTACTTTACTATAGTGAAATGTGTTTACACGGCATGGCTTATAGTCGTTTCTCTTATAGATTAGCTATTGCTACCTTTCTTGATGTGAACACACACCCAGGATTCTGTGGTAAATTAAAAAGGGCAGAGCTGGAGGTTGTATCATGATATCCTATAGTATCCCACTGTAAAGTATACTGAGAGTGGAAGAAAAAAGGTTAAAATGCGAGAACCAGAATCCACTCCACCAGAAACTCTTGTAGGTAATAGCTCTGTAAATGAAATACATGCACAGACTCTTGCCACAGCAGAAACCAGCTCACTGCTGCAGCCGCCCCCCCCCACCCCACTGCTCACATCTTCTCTGCTTAATGAGTCAGAAATTGTCCATTTGATCCTCATCATCTGGATTGGGCTTAGGCCTCTTCCCCTGCTGTAGAACTCCTGACTGGTCTGGAACCATCTGGTACCTCCAAGTACAATAAAAATTGAGAACCTAAAGCACAGACCAATTAACTCTGCTTACCTGATCAGAAAGCAACCAAGCTACATCAACAATGAAATCAGAACCAAACCAGTTCAACAAAGGCAGGCTAGAATTTCATATCAGATATACATTCAACAAAAGAAATCCACATGTTCAGGTAACAATGCAGAAGCAGAAATAATATGAAAAACCAAGATAAAAGTCCCACCAAATCCCACCAGCACTATAGAAATGTTCTAAGATGAGATCTGCCTAGATGAACATATGGACATGGAATTTAAAAGAACAATCATAAACATGATCATATAATGCAGGGACTTTAAAGAACACACAAGCAAACAACTCAAAGAAATCAAAGGGAATAGGAATGAACTCCCAACTGAAGCTCAAGAAAATACAAAGGTATGGCCGAATAAAATGATAAAGAACATTCAGAATTTGAAAAGTGAATATATGAAAGAGATAGAAATATTGAAGAAAACTCTGTCTGAAGATGGAATTGAAAAACTCAGTAAATCAACTTGAAACAACAGGAAAATGCCCCACCAGCAGAATGAATCAAATGTAAAACAGAATATCAAGACTGAATGATAAAGTTGAAAAACTGGACCACTCAAGAAAAAAAATATGAAAAACTGAAAAACACAGGAATGGAATATGTAGCAAATGTAAACTCCATGAAAAGGTCAAACCTACACATCATAAGCATAGAAGAAGAAGAACCTCAGGTCAATAGTATGACCAGATCTTCAACAAGATAATAGAAGAACACTTCCCTAAATTAAGGACATACACATACAGATACAAAAACTACACAGAACACTAAATACACAGGACCAGAGCAGAAACTCCCCAGGGGATATCATGGTAAAACACTAAACATACAGAACAAAGAGAGAACACTGAAAGCTGCAAAGGAAAAACAAGTCACATAAAAAGGAAAACCCATCAGAATTACAGCTGGCTTTTCAATGCAAACTATAAAAGCCAGAAGAGCCTGGACAAAAGTTTTCTCAGTTCTAAATGATCATAGATGCCAACTCAGGATACTTTATCTAGCAACATTGCCTATCATAACCAAAGGGGAAGGAAAAATCTCCCATGATACTAACAGGTAGAAATAATTCATGCTCACTAAATCAGCTCTACAGAGGATATTCTAAACAATACAAAGGACAGAGGCTACAGAAAGAAAACTAGTAAAGAAATAATGATGAAACATAAAATAGGGCTAAGAAAACAAATAGGAAATAAAATGTCAGCAATCAATACATACCTTTCAATAACAACTTTAAATATCAATTTATCAGCCAAAAGATACAGTTGAATGGATTAAGAAAAAAAAATAATCTTTTTGTCTACACAAAACTCGACTTACCTTCAAGGCAAGACTCCACCTTAGGACTAAACGAAAGATGCTCTCAGGCATACAATTCACTTGTAGGCATGTTCATATTTTAGAAAAAAACATTTGGAGAAGTAAAAGACTAGAGTGATCTATTAAGGGAACATCGATAATAACTGCTGTGCATACAACACTAACAAGATACAGTTTTGAGCAATTCCAAGTATGCTGAGTGATGATTCTGAGCATGTAGGTGAACTTTATGCAATACTAAGAGGGAGATTTTTGTTCAGAGTTAACGGACTTTTCACCTCAGTAGCCATATGTGTTTTATGGACAAGAATAGACAGCTAGTGAGCTGGCATTGGCTTATTTATAGCAAATAAAACAAAACCATGTATAGACTTATTCTCACATAGGCAAAAGGGGGAAAGGATGTGGTGGAAAATTGATATTTAAGAATTGCTGCTTGTATCCTGAAGTACTGGAAATTTTCTGAGAAAGTATAGGGCAAAAATAAAATGTGCAAAAGATAATTCCTCAATCCTTGTTTCTCTTAGTCTATCTGGAAATAATGCTGAGGGACACATGTTTTTCTTGGTTTTCCATTACCACTCTTTAACTCCTCTAAACCTTCTCCTTCTGAGTTCTTTAAAATGTCATACTCTTTAGGCTCTGTTCTTTTGATCTGTTTGACACTGACTTCTTGAGAAACCAGATCTATACTCTTGGCTGTGACTTTCACCCATCTGCCAAGGTCTTCCAAAGCAATATCTCTATCCCAAACAGTGCTAGCATGGTCCAGAGTCATATATTCAATTTTGTACCAGATATTCCCAGCCACGTATGGCACAGATATATTCAAACCCTGGGCGCTGTTATCAGTCCTAATTTGGTATCAAATATGTGATGAGCTCCTGGACAGGCACTGGTCCTTAGTCATCAGTGAAAGTCTGGAAATTCTGTTTTGATATAAGTAATGGAATCAGCAGCAGCAGCTATTTAATAAATTAACTCAGCTGGTGAGAGAGAAGTCCAAACAAGAAAACGGTGGGTGAACAAAAGCTCCTAGAGAAGCTGCATCTTGAAACTGAACATTCTACAAAGGCTGATCAAGTGATTAGAACTTCCGGAGAGTCTGGAATGTTGCAAGTCCAGCACCTAATTACCATTTATCTTGGACTATCTTTAGCCTCCTAAATAGCCACTCCTTGCCCACCGTTGTTTCTGACTTAACATCCTGTGACTAACTGACAAAAACCTTTTGGAATGAATACATTCCAAAACTTAGCAGACCCCCAGTTTTCACCAGCTGAAAGACTGTGTCATCAGATGCACCTGAGACCTATAGCTGAGTTTTCTCTTTTGCTGTATCTGCCTACTTAACATTTCCACCAATGTATTTGAAAAGTGTCTTGATTTATGACTTTTCTTTGCTCTATTACTGTAAAAACTTCATAAAACTGTTACCACGTTGGAGTACGGCATTTGGGGTAACCTCAATCTGTGTTCCCAGGCCATGGTCACTCATATTTGTCTCCAGAATAAACTTTCTCATAATTTCTTTGAGGTAAGAGTTATGCTTTTGTGTCAACAGGTGTATAATCTTCCTTCTAATATGTCCCCTTTTACCTGGGCTGGTAACAGAAGGTTCAGCCCTCTGGCAATTAAGACCAAATTCACAATTGAGGCTCCTGACTCAGGTGATTCTAATTTGTGGCAAGCTGACCTTAACCTCACAGACTGGTGTCCTTCCTTTTTTAATAATATTATTTCTGAATAATGTTGTTGGAGAAAGCACATCCTAGAGTATGTGCAAGATGGGCAAATAATGTGTTGAAGGACAACCATTTCCATAAGCAAGCTGAATCTCCCCAAATGAGTATGATAGCACTCTTCTTATGGCAAAATCACCCTCCAGGAAATGTTCCTGGAAAATATCACAAGTTTCAGATTCAGAGGCACCAGTAAAATCCCAAAAGTATAAGTGCTAGAGCTCTTAGGGCATGTGCAGGTGGTGAAGGAGTGGTATAAATTGGAGAGCTGTCTGAAGGGAAGAAATGAGAACAAGTCTTTGAATGTCCCATAAGTGCTTCAAGCACCTCACCCAGAAGCATGCAGGCTTGGCCAGTCTCAGGTAGCAGAGGACACGGGAATTCACGACGAAGTGTCTAGTGTGACTTTATACCATCAACTTCTTTTCAGCCTTCTGCTCACCATGGAAGATGGTTTCATGGCTGCCAATCAACGCACTTCTCAGTGAAGCCATCAGACACCTGATCCTAAAGACTTCTTTCTGGCCAATGTATGAAAATGAAACTCAATTTTTAAAAATTATATGCTTGTCTTTTTAGTACTTGTTGTTGTACGATTAATATTTACTTTGATATTATTTGTTTTGTGATTTGTAGCATTCATTTCTAGTTTCCCTTTTGTAAGTCTCATAGTTACAGTGTAGGAAAGCTTTTGTTACCTTAACCTAACATATCTTGTTTTCTGATTCTCAAGCCCCTTCCTTCTTTGATGACTCAGATTCTAGCCATATGCCAAAGCCTCACACTCACAAAGTCCCAAAAGTAACTGGTCAAAAATCACTAATTTGGCCTAATTGGAACCTTAACTTTCCAGTTTCTCCTGGTCAATCACTTGGTCATATGACCACCCCTGGAGGGCAGGTTCATCTAGAGATGGGCAATGCCTAGTGTGCTAATAACTGAGATGGTGAACTTTCCAGCCCAGAATCCCTGCCACCTAGTGCAGTTCTTGCAGATCCTGTCGCATGCAGACATGTGGCTCTCCATAATTCTTGCTGGCTTTTCTGAATTCTTCAGAAAAGCGTAATCTCTCTTTTTGTTTTATACCTTTTTTAAGCCACACTTTCCTTAACACTTTGGGCTGCCCCCAAAGTTTTGAGGCTTTTTACCTTTTCCTCTACAACTCCCTTCTCCTCCCCACCATGTGCCTGCTCCTCTATCTTACCTCCAGGCAGGCTCTAACCCAGCATGGCTTTATGGCGTTTTTCCTTCTTCCCTCCATTCCTCTCCGTGAGGCACCTGCTGAAATTACAATTTACCTGCCTGGAGGATTTTTCCTTTAAATTCTAATAAAACTGTCCTAAAGCTTCTTTTCCTCTACAACTCCCTTCTCCTCCCCACCATGTGCCTGCTCCTCTATCTTACCTCCAGGCAGGCTCTAACCCAGCATGGCTTTATGGCGTTTTTCCTTCTTCCCTCCATTCCTCTCCGTGAGGCACCTGCTGAAATTACAATTTACCTGCCTGGAGGATTTTTCCTTTAAATTCTAATAAAACTGTCCTAAAGCTTCTGTTTCAGTCCATTCTTAATCTTGAGTGAGCACTGAGCTGCATGCAGGGCTGGAGGAAGCAGGGCTGGAGGAAGTGGGGCTGGAGGCACTTTGGCAATCAGTGATTCAGTCTCAGTATGGTCCAGGTTGTGGCCAGAGACCTTTTGCCCTGTTTAGTCTCCCAAATGGATAAAAATGTTAAAATATTTATTTCATCTTACAACTCCCAAAGACACAGTCCATCACCAAAGGAAGTCAGACAGGGACTCAGGGCAGGAACCTGGACAGAGAGTTGAAGCACAGGCCATGGAGGAATGCTGTTTCCTGGCTTGCTCTTCTGGCCTGTGTTCAGCCTGCTTTCTTTATTTTTTTAACTTTTACAAAAACTTCATTGAGAATTTCATACATGCATATAAGGTGTTTTGATCAAATCTTGCCCACTCCCTTCCCTCTAACATTCCCCCCTCTGAAGAGGTAACCCTAAAATCTTTTAAGGATTAGATACAAGCTCCCAAATACTTTTGACATTTTGGCCTTTGGAACAGAGTCTGTTGCTAACAGGCCCAAGGACATTTTGACTTCTAGCCAAGAAACTGGCTACATTTGTTTGGGGTCTTTTTACCCTAACTGCCTAGCCAGTTCCTACCTCCTATTCTTATCACACCATCCTCTGAAGAGGTTACCTAAATTGCCAGTAGGGAACAGGGACACAGGTGGCTCTGGCTTCTTCCATGCTGAACAGGGATGCAGGGTGAGGCAATTGGAGTACCCCTTCAGTGGGTCAAATATTTTTATAAATGAGATGAAGGACAGTCTAAGTGATGCTATTTCTCCCCTGTAACAATAGGACTGATACTAATATTAATATTAGTTAATATTACATGTCAAAAATTCTTACTAATGTGGCGCCTTTTCTTAACTCAAGCAAAGCATATTCTGTATATTTTTTACAACTTTTCTATATAACTTGGCATAATTTTAAAAATAGCACAAGAATTTTTTTGTGTGTAAAGGAACAATGTGACATAAAGCTTATAAACATAAGTTGTACTTTCCGTATTCAATCATTGAAATAAAATTAGTTGAGTATATAATGATTCCAAGAATTATGCCCAGAACTGGTGGCACAAGGATGAACAGGAGGGACAGAACCCTTAACCTCATACAGCTGAGTCTATTTGGGAATATAGTTAGTAGTAATTGAAGACATGACAATTATGTGTTAAAAGGAAAGCAGAATGGTATAAAGGCACATAGTTACAACCCCCAGATAACCCATTAGATGATATAAGCATCCTACAAGAATTATACCGAAGCTAAATCTAATGTCTAAATAAAAGCTAACTAATAAGGGAAAACCAAGGAAAGGATGGGATCTACTTGGGTCATATGAAAACAAATGTGTTAAAAACATGATAAAGTAACAGGTTTTGGCAAATGGATATTACTTGTTACCACAATTTAGAGCTACTAATTTCTCGTGAATTTAAGGTAATGACAAAAATAATTTTCCAGTAAAATGGTCCTACTAGATAATATAATTTTTCATCATCAATAGCAATTTTGCTAGCATCTGGACTGTGTTTAATTCAGTGAAAAGTGGATTTAGAAGGCATGTCCAGTTAAGCACATTGGCTGCTCTTGCAGAGGACTACAGCAGAGTTCCCAGCACCCACATGGGAGCCAAAAACCATCCATAACTCCAGTTCCAGGGAATCTGATGCCCTCCTCTGACCTCCATGGCATTGTACAACATGGGTGCATCTACCTACATGCAGGCAATACACTCATACACATAAAAATAATTCTAAAAAATGTTTTTAAAGTTTTCACTGAGAATTTTAAGTGACAAAATGATTGCTTTAGTTACTTTCATTTTATTATGAGAAATGATAGAATTATTCAAGCAAGAGATACTGGTGAGCCAGTGGTTGGATGAGAACAGTGGTTGGATTCAAGAAACGGGACTTCAGAACTGACGAGAAGTTCTGGATTGAAGACAGTGATACTTTCAAGTTTGTGCAAACCTGGTAAATTGGAAGGGTCTTTACTTTATTATGAACAAAAGAAATAAAGACAGATTTTTGGGTGGAGATGATGAGTTTATGTTCTGGATAAGTAAATATTTCCTTATTATGGGCCACACAGTGTTGATACCCAAGATGCCTTTGGATACCCAGTGGTATATAACTCTGAACTATGAGTTGAATGTTTAGAATTTTTGATATATACATGACCAAATTTGCATTAAAGGTAGATATTAAATGGCAGAAGGAAATTTACCTGAGTTGTTAATTGAAATGGAAGCAAAGTTATTGGGAGTTTTTGATGTCAAGTTGTGTCACAATTTGACAAACAATTGTGACAGAAGGAGGGATGTGCTATAGTAGTCAAAAGAGAGAACCCCGAAGTAGGAAAACAAGAGATTGGTCAGTAAGAGGCCTGTTTACTCAAAGAACTTTACTATTGCTGGACCCGAGCACATTCTACAAGATATACTATCTCTAGAAGAGCTACAAAATGGAGTGTGCACAGGTGTGTACAATGAGCAGAAACACAGAACCAGTCAGAAGTAATCCCCAAAGGTCTGTCTTGGTTGAACCAGTGTGCATTATGTTTTCTCTATGCCAGGAGAGCAGGCAAGGGGTTTTAATTCTAGGTTCAAAACTAGGAAATTTCCTGGAATACTCAAACCAATCACATTGAAGTATATCAAAAATAGCAGAAGATCCTTACATTGATTGATCATGCTCATAAATCCTGTTTCATGTGCCCACATAGCTTATTCTCAGACAAAGCTGTTAGCTCAGAAACAGAAGCAAAAATATCTTAGGAGAAGAGACATGATTTGTAGTTTTGCATAATTTGAACAGCTGACCAGAGAGAACAGTGGAAGAAGAACATGCCTGACTCCAGGAAAATAGGCAGAGCTGCATTCTGGGAAGCCTTCTCATTTTAGATAAAAGTTGGAAGCAACTGGACTTTGTTTTTTAATATTTTATATATTATTTTTATTTTATGTGTATGAGGCCTGCATGTATGTGATTGCACCCATGTCGTGCAATGCCGCGGAGGTCAGAAGAGGGCTTCGGATTCCCCTGGAACTGGAGTTAAGGACGGTTCGTAGCCG
>NW_008332644.1:2957885-2968285 GCF_000622305.1 Nannospalax galili | reverse complement strand
CAAAGTACCTGAAAAGAAATACTTGACTGGTGCCTAGGAGATGTGAAGGAGAAATAAAGGCAAGAGTAGTTAGCATTACAAGTTCTAGAAAGGGAACCAGAAAAAAAGACAGAACAGGGCAAATTTCAAATGTTCATATGAAAGTCCACTGGGATTTCTTGATGAGAGCTTCCAAAAGCATCCCTCTATTGTGTTCCTCCTCATTTTTCTTTTGTCTGCCAAGGGTGGCTCCTCTTTTTCAAAATTAGATTATGTGGTTGAATCTGACCAATGAGTTAAAGGCAAGAGTAGTTAGCATTACAAGTTCTAGAAAGGGAACCAGAAAAAAAGACAGAACAGGGCAAATTTCAAATGTTCATATGAAAGTCCACTGGGATTTCTTGATGAGAGCTTCCAAAAGCATCCCTCTATTGTGTTCCTCCTCATTTTTCTTTTGTCTGCCAAGGGTGGCTCCTCTTTTTCAAAATTAGATTATGTGGTTGAATCTGACCAATGAGTAACAGCCAAACTCTCTTTCTCAGCAGGGATAGAAGGGGAAGCTCATCTTAACAAACTGTGCTTGTTCCTTTGTTCTTGTGAGACTTACACCCTTCTGATCAGAAGTAAAGTTTGCCTTGTAGGGAAACTTACAATTGGAGTGGTGGTTGCTTTCTTTGCAATCCCAAATTTATTGCTAATTGTTCCCAACATGTCTATGTCCTATTGATATAAATAAATCTACTCCAAATAAAAGTTTCTCAATAAGGTAAACTTTACTTCTGATCAGAAGGGTGCTTGAAAAAAAGGAGCAAAAAACTTTAAAAAATTTTTTAGCTAACATGAAAGAAAGCTTGGCTGTCACTCTTTAGTCCAGGTTCAAGTGCACGATCTAAACCTGATTGATTAACTTAAAGAAGGGGCATATTAGTAAGAATCCTTAAAATTCAGGAATATGGGGTTCTGACACATAACCTGAATCATAACAGTGGGGCAAGAGGAGAATGGATGAGGAAACAAACTATAATGCTACAAGTTACAATTGACATGTTAAGAAATAAATAACATTAAAATTTAGCTCTGTAGCAAGGCTACCAGACAGTTTTAAAATGTTCTTAACACAAAGGATTTCATCTCTTACATTCATATTGTTACACTCTGACAAGAAATGATGGAGGTGATGAGCAAAAGGGAGTGACTGAGAGCAGGGTTGGCCCTTGAATATGCACTTTCATCTGTTGGGTCTGTTGCAGACTGGTTGATTCTTGAAGCCTCAGTTTTATCCTGTAAAGGTAAAACTCCCCTTTAGAGTAAAGACAGTACATTCCATTTATATTTCCTACAATTTTCCCTTCTTTATTATACTTTTTCTTCAAACTCATTGAGGAAACTTCATTGACTTTCACCCTGTGGCACCTCAGAGTAGAAAGCTGCTATAGGGAGGGGGGTCCCTGTTTGGTAATAACTAACTCAATAAGTCTTTAGGTTAAACTTCTAATACATGGAATTAAACATCAACCAAATAAACTTAGGACACCTACAACAATGTCCAGACGGGTTAACATTGAACCTTCAAGACCCTTCCACTTCCCAGTTTCCCAAATTGGGAGAGTGGGAGAAGGTCAGAGAAAGGGTCACTGATGGCTGAAGTATATTTTAATTCTTTCTATCATCTATCTATATCTATCATCTTTCTATCATCTATCTATCATCTATCTATCCTCGATCTTTCTATCACCTATTGATCATCTATCAATTATCTGTCCCTTGTTCACAGGTACCCTTTTGACTTGGGTGCCACGTATCCAGACCTTTACAACAGTATGTACAGCTGTCTTGGTAGTGAGTGGAATTTGGTAAGGCCCCTCCCAGATGGGTCTGTGTTTCTCTTCTTTCCAGGATTTGATTAAGATGTAACTGCCAAACTGATGTTGATGTCTAGGAAACTCAAGTTGTGGCATTTGAGCTAGTAGCCCCTGCTGCCTAAGGGGAAACAGTATGACATGACCCATGCACATAGCGTTTGAGAAACTTGTTCTTAGTTTCAAAGGATGGGCCGCCTTTAATAGAGCAAAGATTCATTAACTCATAGAGAACTTCAAAGGGAGATAAGCCAGTATCCTTTTAAGGAGCAGTCTTAACCCTTAGAAGAGCTATGGGAAGGCATTTAGTTTAAGTATCAAGCATCAATTTAGCCAAATGCTTATTTAGAGTTTGATTTACTGTTTCAACTCTACTAGAGAATGGTGTGTACCAGGACATGTGGTAGTCACTATTTGCTTCATGGGCTTGAGTAAGTCCTCTGATATACTGACTATAAAATGATTCCCATTACTCAAGTCCATATTTTTAATTATACCAACTCTAGGTATGATATTTTCCAAAAGTACCTTGGCTGTGTTATTGGCAGTAGCCCCAGCTAAGGGAATTGCCTCAACCCAATGAGTCAAATGGCTAGCTGTTACAAGCAGATGTTTTACGTGTTCAATCTTTGGCATCTGTATAATTAATTTGTGTGCTTTGGGAGAGTCTCAGCCCCGATTCCTACCTCTTAGAAGTTGTCATCTCAAAGATTGAGTATTATCCTTGGAGCAAGTCAAGCATCCTTGAGTGACCTGCTTGACTAGGACGTAAATTTCTGTATATCCACAAGTCCTGAGAATTTTATCACACGTGGCCTGAGAGCCCAAATGGCTGGCCCAATGGTGGTGATCTAGTAACAATTGCATGAGAGGCTTAGATAGCCTTCCCCAGTCACCTAGGAGGGCCTGTCTTTCATCCTCCCTCTTGGAAGCCCCATTCTTCTTTTTTTAATGTAACCCTTTAATTAATAAAGGAACCTGTAGGATGTTACAAATGCTTCAGAGGAGAATCCAAATGGCAGGCGAGCACATATGGGCATCAGAAATGTTCAGAATAATGTACAAATAGAAGTAAAACTGACCAAACTGGTCAGCATCCACAGGGCAAGAATCCATTGCCTTCCATGTGCCATAATTTTTGAATAATAATAGTTTGCATTACTGTCAGTTCTCTACAATTTACACGGCTGTGAAATAGCCCAAGGACAGGGTCAACCAAGATAATGCAGGAGAGTGACAGGCAGAATGTGAATAATTCATCTGGGATTTCAAAGTGTTTCCCAGTTCTTCCCAGTTTCATTCATTGTTCTCTTCCAACTACTTTACAGAGTGCTAAAAACATGGCAAAAGTGCAGTGAATATTTATTGAATGAAGAAAAGTTTTGCAAATATGTTTATTGAAAGAAAATACATTTTGAATCTGTTTGAATGGTTCTCAATAATAACCTAGTTTGTTTCTTAATGGTCTATGTCTATTGTGGGTAACAGGCAGATGGAAAACTTCCACTGGGATCCTGGAAGAACATTCATCCTCAAAGGTACATTTGGCAGGCCAGAGAGATAACTCAGTCAGTAAAGTGCTTGCCTTGCAAGCAGGAGGACCTGAGTTCAGTCCTCAGGACACACACAAAAAGTGCCGTATATGGTGGCATGCACTTTTAATCCCAGCACTGAGGCAGCAGAGACAGGTACATCCCTAAGGCTCACTGACAAGCTAGCCTAGCCTACTTGGTGAGTTCCAGACCAGTGACAAGCCCTGTCTTATAAAAATGTGTTTGGAGCTAGAGCAAAAACAGCTGAAGTTATCCTCTGGGAAAGCCCCATTCTTATGAACTGTTTTTCTTCTTCTTGGGTTACTAAGAAAGGGTTTGGGATCATGGGAAGGGTTGGGATAAGGCAGAGAAGAGGAGCTTCTTTTAGGGACACCTCCTCTGCTGCTTCATCTGCTGAACTGTTTATTACCTCTTACCTCTAGGCTGTATGTAGCCTCCTAAATGCCCATGTACATGTACTATAGCAATATCATCAGGTAGAGTTAAAATTGTCTAGAATTTAAGTAATGAGTTCTTGGTGAGTAAGGTCTTATCATTTACTATTATTTAGGACTTCTTCAGTCCATATTTTACCAAAAATGTGTGCTATACCAAAGACATATTTAGAAGTTGTATAGATGTACCCTTCCTGACTTTTGAGGTATTTAAAAGCCTGCTTTAATGCAAATAATCCATGTATGTGCTGACCAATAATTGGGTAATCTTGCTTATTCAACAACTTTAAGACAGTTCTTATGCACTGCAGGATATCCACTATGTCTCTTGCCTTCAGTCCTTCTAGAGGACCCACCTATTCAGACCATTCTAGAGGATGCCTAAGGGCATCTCCCTTAGGTCAGGCTGGATGTTGGTTTGGTGTTCTATGACATCTATATGTAATGTCTTGTTGGTGTTCAGGGCCTTTGGTCAAAAAAATCAGCTGGGTTTTGAGAGTTGTCCATGATTAGAATTTAATCATCTTTTTCTAATAAAATTGCTTCATATTTTAGAGAGAGTCTGTGTCTATCTCCCCACTCTCTGGTGTAGGCTAGCCCATTTAGGAATATTTTATTTATTATTTTATGTGTATGAGTATTGCCTGCATATATGTAAGTGCACACGTGTCCTACAATGACAGTGGAAGTCAGAAGAGGGCATCATATTCCCTAGAACTAGAGTTATGGATGGTTATTAAGTAGTCACATAGATGCTGGAAACCAAACTGGGTCTCCTGGAAGAGTAGCCTGTGCTCTTAGCTGCTGAGCCAACTCTCCAGCCCCAGACAGTCCATTCTTGATGAGAAGTTTGCCTCCAAAAATCAAAATCCTACTTTCTTCAGTAGGAATGGCAAATAACTTTTCTTCATGTGACAAAGCTAAGCAACTTATGTAAGTACACCACCAGTTGGCAATTTCCCCTATGTTCTTGGGTTAATACTCTAAGTGCAGTTCCCTTATTAATATTGACAAACAAATGGAAAGGCTTCTCCAGGGAAGGCAAAAGTAATACTGGAGCTGTGATCAGGACTTGTTTGAGATCCTCAATTAATTTTATTTCCTCTGGTTTCCATAAGAAGAGACCAGGTTCTCCCAGGAATTTAAGATACAAGACGTTAGTCCTTATGGCATAAGAGTCCATCCATAATCAACAGTACCCTGTTAGTCCCAAGGAAGCCAGTGATATCCTGTATTCTCTCTGGGCCTAACTTCCTTTAGTCATAACTGATGAGATGTCCTAGATGTTTAACCTCTCTTTCTACAAATTGTAACTTTTTCTTGGAGATTCTTAATCTTTAACTGCCAAAGAAATTGAGAAGGCTGATAGTAGTGTTTAATAATTCTCTTGATGTTCCCCAAAGAAAGGTCATCCACATACTGAAGTAAGCTCATATGGGTTGGTAAATTGAGTTTCTCGAGGAAACTCTGACCCAAATCTTAGGAGTCTGTAAAATCCTAGGGTAAAACAGTCCATCTCTATTATAATTTTCTCCCAGAATGGGGTCCTCCCAATCAAAGGCTCTGACATTGACTCCCTGTCCTGAAATTTAATTGCAATCTTTTCAAAAAGTGGAGTTGCAAATCCTCCTTTTGCTGTAGTTATGGTTAGTTTCTCTGGGGAATGGTGCATCCCTGGAAGCCTTATGCATGGGGAGGAAGATGATGCCTCTGAATCCACAGGAAAGATGGCTTCTTCCTCCCTGGGAACCACCTTTAAATTTACTAATGGATCTCAGTAAGTCTCAGTTGAAAAACAGCCTTTGACCCCCACCCCACACACACACTCCCCTAATCCTCATCAGAAGCCATGAGAGGAATTCCTTCTTCCCTCCCCCATTCTGAACGCTCCCATTTAAAGTTCCTATCACCCCACATTTAAAGCATGTACCCTCTTCTCACTCTACTTCTCCTTCATGGGGCCAACAGAGGCACCCTCTCACTCCCTGAAGGACAAGAGACCTCTGAAATCTTGTCGTTATTTTGGGGGTGCCTTATTCACCGTGGAGAGCAGGATTCCAGCATTTTTGCCTTTCCTCCTCCCTTTTAACACACCTGTTGGGCTCCCCTGGGTACTTCTTCATGTCCCCTATCTTTCTTATTTTTGAAGCCTTTAGAATTGTCTGGCCAGATGTTGGTCACAAAATGAAGTTTTAACATTCACTGACCAAGAGGATCCTCTACATTTAATCTGGAATATTTCCTCATCTGGTCCTTTAATTTGTCCAAAACTTGAGTCAGAACTTTATCCTTCTTTTGTTGGACATTGAAAGCCTTGTTCATATTTTGGGACTGGGGAACTGACTCTCCTATTCCTCTGATGATAAAGTCTCTCAGGTCCCTTAAGTTCAAGATGGGCTCCATTCAGTATTGTCCCACTGAAGATCCTGACTAGGGCATTTAACACCAGCTTCTTGGATCCCAGAGCTAGTTGGGTTTATTCCTTTCCCATATTCCCATGGCAGCCCTTTGAATCATTATTCCTTCCTCTCCTAAGCAAAGAATACCCAGGACTGACATTAATTAAGCCAGAGTATTAAATCTGGGGGCCCAAGAATCAATCCAGTTGTGCTGGATAGCTTTAGTGTCAACTTGACACACCTGGGTTGAGGGAGCCTCAATTAGGAAATTGCCTCCATTGGACTGGCCTGTGGCCCTGTCTGTGGGGCATCTTCTTGATTGTTGAGTGATGTGGGAAGGTCCAGCCCACTGTGGGTGGTGCTAAGCCCACTGTGGGTAGTGCCACCCCTGGGCAGGTGGTCCTGTGTTGGATAAAATAGCAAGCTGAGCAGGGGCCAGGGGAGCAAGCCAGAAAGCAGAGTTCCTCCATGGCCTCTGCTCCAGTTCCTGCCTCCAAGTTCCTGCCCTTGGGCTACCTGATGAACTGCGACCTGGAAGATGTAAGCTGAATAAACCCTTTCCTCCACAAGTTGGTAGTGGTCAGAGTGTTTTGTCACAGCAATGAAGAAACAAACTAGGACACCAGTTGATCTGCTACCCCAAAGGAGTCCTCTAAAAGACGTTTAAGTTCCCTTTTAAATATTTTTTTTACTTTACAGCTAGTGAGGGGAACAATTCCTAATCCAATTCCCCCTTCCATCCTGCCACCTCCACAAGAGGACAAGGAACTTCTCTGAAGGGTACACTGGTTGGGAAGGGCCTTATGGTTCCAGGTTGGGATCCTGGGATGGAAAATTCTCTATGTCCTTTGTATATTGTTCTAACTCCCTGTAAAGTCAAGATAAGGGGGATTCTTAGGACAGAGTCAAGGGTAGGGTGAAGGGAAGCAGGAGATAAAGAGTCAGAAGAGGTGTAGATAGGAAAGGAGGATAAAGAGGACCCTGAGCCGAGGAGGGTGGGGGAGGGATCGAGGCAAAGTGGGGAAAGGAGAGGGAGGGTCCTAGAAGAATTTGTTGGGTTAGGCCCCCAAGGGATTATAGGAGGGTAGACAGCATCCCAAGCACATTCTGATTCACTTTTAGAATTGTCCTCTGCCTTTAAGTAAAGTCATGGG
This sequence comes from Nannospalax galili, assembly GCF_000622305.1. Taxonomy (NCBI): domain Eukaryota; kingdom Metazoa; phylum Chordata; class Mammalia; order Rodentia; family Spalacidae; genus Nannospalax; species Nannospalax galili. The sequence continues at coordinate 2,960,907 of NW_008332644.1, read as the reverse complement.
ACATTTTTTCTTGCAGAGGGCACAGTTGATCTCCTCATAGGAGACTGGGCTCTTAGATTTCACATATTTGATTAGAAGCTTACAGACCCAGTCCTCATCTGAGCCACAGCTGGCCAGACAACAGAGGGTTTAAGATTGACTCCTGGGTCCAAATAAAGCAACAGTATTTTATCACTTACTGCTGGTCTGTGTCTTTTGTATGGCCTCCTCTGCCCAATTCCAAAGCATAAGACCATTCTATTTTTTATTACTTTTTCCTTAGGCTATGGAGGTTTCTTGCAACCAATCACTCCATCCTATTTTGAGTGAGTCTGTCCTGGGTCCGTGGACCTGATCAGCACTTCTTGGCAGTAGGAGAGTGAACTCAAAGCCTCAACAGGTAGAAATTCTCCAGGAAATCATATGAAGTTTCCAGGGTACCTACAGAATTCTGGGTTGTGACTCTACACTAACTTTGTGTCAATAACACATCCCATTCGTTCATTTTCATTCAGCCTCAGGGATGACTTGAACAATAAAGGAGCACTGTGCTGTTCCTCACATTCCCACAGTGTTTCTTACCTTTTCTCTGTGCACAGACTTTAAAAAAAGTTATTGTTGAATTTTTGTGATTTCCATACAATATAATTTGTTGGTATTTAGATTCCCTCCTCTATCTGTAGCTTCCCTTATTACCCCTGCCTAATTTAATGTACTCATATATATATGGCCTGTAGCATCTAATTTCTGTCCCCAAATGTCCTTCAGTGTGGGTTCATCCATGGGAGTCTGGTTAACCTACCAAGAGCCCCATCCTTGAAAGAGGCTGTCTCTCCCCCTCCAACAGCCATCAGTTACCAAAATTCCCTTAGGTTATATTGGGGTTTCTAATCCACTTCCCCATATCTATGCTGGGATTTCATCTAGTTTGAGCTTGTGTGGGATTTGTGTGCACAGACACTTTGTGGTCCTGAGTGGATGGTGCTTGCCCTGCAGCAATTCCCATGTTACCTAGAGGCTTCCAGTCCTGGGTTTCTTTGTTGACCTGAGAGTGCAGGAGGCCCAGTACACAGAGAGCATCTCCCCTGGGAAGGGTATGTGAGGGTCCTCTCAGGTGGACTGAGGGCCCCATGTTGGGCACCATGCACTCCAACTGAAAGTGTCTCAGTAAGGAAAACTTTACTTCTGATCAGAAGGTGCATGAACAACAGAGCAAGCACACATTTTAAAAATGGAAGTTCCCTTTTACACCTAGTGAAGTTCCCTTTCACCCCAGGTTCATCTGTACAATCTAAATCTAATTAGATAATTTAAAAGGGAAGGGAGCATTTTAGCAAGAATCTTTAAAATTTGGAAATGTGGGGTTTGGGAAAGGAGCCAGAGGCATAAAAGTAGAGTGTGGGGACAATGGAATGTAGCCATAATCACAAAAGTAGGGGGAGGGGAATTGTGGATGAGAACACAAACTATAATCTACAAGCTACAATTGACATGTGTGAGCAGAAGTTCCCAAGAGAACGATGTTTTGAAACAGAACCTTCTGCAAAGGCTGACAACTGATTAGAGCTTCAATGATTGTGGAACTTTGGAATGTTGCAGTTCCAAAGCCTAATTACATTTTACCTTGGGATATCTTTGGCCCCTTAATTCCTTGCCCATTTCTGTTTCTGACTTAACATCCTGTGACTAACAGATAACAACCTTTTGGAGGGAGTCCTTCCCTGAGAAGAAATTCCTGCTAGAGCAATAAGACAAGAGAAGGAAATTAAAGGGTATTAATTGGAAAAGAAGAGGTCAAATTATTCCTATTTGTAGATGATCCCAAATATTCTACCAGAAAATTAGAAAAGATCAACTCTTTCAGCAAGGTGGTAGGATACAAAATCAATTTACAAAATCTCTAGCCTTTCTACATACCGATAACAAGCAATCAGAGAAAGAGTTCATGGAAACCCTCCCATTCACAATAGCCTCAAAATATCCAAGGATAAACCAAACCAAAGACATTAAAGACCTCTACAAAATTTATTTTAATCTTTAAAGAGAAAGACTGAAGAAGGCACAAGGAGATGGAAAGACCTCCTGTGCTCATGGATTGGTAGAATTCATATTATGAAAATGACCATCATACCAAAAGAAATTTATAGATTCAATGCAAGCCCAATCAAAATCCCCATGACATTCTTCACAGAAATAGAAAAAAAAAAACTTAAAATTCATATAGAATCACAAAAGACCCCAGATAGCTAAAGCAATCCTGAGCACAAAGAGCACTGCTGAGGGGATTAATATACCAGACCTCAATCTATATCACAAAGTTTTAGTCATAAAAACAGTAGGGTAGATGACCCAAACATGAGTGCATATAATTTAAGCCACCTGATATTTGACAAAGGTGCCAAGAACACACACTGGAGGAAAGACAGCATCTTCAACAAATAGTGCTAGGAAAAATGAATCTCCATGTGTAGAAGAATGAAATTAGGCCCTTATTTATCACTCTGCACAAAAGTCAACTCCAAATAGATCAAAGACCTCAAGATGAAGCCTGAAATGCTGAAACTATTAGAAGAATACATAGGCAGTACCCTACAAGATATTGGTGCCGGAAAGGACTTTCTAAATTGGACATCAGTTGCTGAGGAATTAAGATCAACAATTGGTAAGTGGGACCTCATTAAACTAAAAACCTTCTGTACAACAAAGGCAACAACCAGTCAAGTGAAGAGGAATCCCACATAGTGGGAGAAAATCTTCACCACCGTCACATCTGATAGAGGTTTAACATTCAGAATATATAAAGAACTCCAAAAAAAAAGAATCAAGAAAGGAAGTAACCCAATTAAAAGATGGGTTAAGGATCTCAACAGAGAGTTCTCAAAAGAAGAAATAAAGATGGCTAAGAAGCACCTTAAAAAGTGTTCAGGCACTACTATCCTCAGGCCTCTTGGGGTAAGTCTACAGTGCAGCTCTCCGCGACGGGACTCCCTAAGCCTCATTCACCCTTCCACCCCACCCCCCACGCCCCTGCCTCCCCCCCCCC
>NW_008332644.1:2939785-2952489 GCF_000622305.1 Nannospalax galili | reverse complement strand
TATTTTTAGTTGGAGATGAGTTTTTATTCACTGTTCTGTTGCTTACCCCCAAAATGACTATCAAAATGATTATTCACCCTCATGAGTCTGTGTGTCACCAGCACAGGGAGGGTTGCCTGTGCTGTTTTTAAACACAGAGCCCCTGGGAGCAGAGGACACATTCTAGTTCCAAGCTGCTGAAGACAGGCTCCACCCAGCCGCCTTGCAGCAGCAGCCTACTCCTGGCTCTACAAAGGCCTGTCCCAAGGGGAGTTGTGGGTTGAGGAGAGTTTCAGACAGTAAGGAGGAAGATCAGTCCAGGTCTGAACTTGAACAAAGATTAATGCTGACAGCACAGTTATGAGACTGTCAGAATTGAGAAAGACAGCTAAGACACTTCAGGCCAGATCCAAACTCTGCAGGACAAAGGACATGCAAGGTGGGATGAACTTTACAAAATCACAGAGGGCAGAATTGGTCTTTGAGGAGTTGCTAGTCTTTTGTTTAAGAGTTTGGTAAATATCTTGGTAGAGAAGTGGATGAAACCCAGGGTTCTCACAGCAGGAGCAGGTCATCTCTTCCCCCCAAACTGGCCCTGATCAGGAATATCTGACTGCTTAGTCACCTCACCTACTAGCCTGCCAGCTTGCCAACCTGCCAGTCCATCCTTCCTACTCACTCTCAAGGTTCTCGTAATAATTCAACTGTAAACCTAAAAATTTACAGCCAATTTTGAAAGAGATGCATCCTACCTCAGGAAACCGTATGTCAATTGTGTTGTAATGATATGCTTCTTCTAAGTATGTTGTTATTAAATAAATCATTTTTAAAAATTAAAAAAAAGTGTTCAACATCTTTAGTAATTAGGGAAACTCAAATTAAAACCACTTTAAGAGTTCATCTTACTCCAGTCAGACTGACTCAGATCAAGAGAACAAATGATACTAAATGTTGGAGTGGATGTGGGTAAAGGGGACTAGTCACCCATTGCTGGTGGGATTACAAACTGGAGCAACCCCTATGGAAAGCAGTGTGGAGAACCCTTTAAAAAATAGAGATGAACCTACCATTTGACCCAGTTATTCCACTCCTTGGCACATACCCAAAGGATTCATCCTATTGCAGAGACACTTGTAAATCCATGTTTGTTGCTGCTCTTTTCACAACAGCTAAGAAATAGAAGAAACCCAAGTGTCTGTCAACTGATGAGTGGATAATGAAAATGTGGTACATTTACACAATGGAGTTCTACTCAGCAGTAAAGAAAGATGAAATAATGAAATTTGCAGGTAAATGGGTGGAACTAGAAACTGCTATACTGACAGAAGTAACACAGACCCAGAAAAATAAACGATATATGTTCTCCCTCATATGTGGATCCTAGCACCAAATCCTTATATATGAGTATGTACCCAGGTGTAACTGCAGGAACCAGAATAATGAAAAGTAACCAGGGAGGTAAAGGGAAAGAAAGAACCTGAGAGAGAACAGTAGGAGACAGGCATTACTAAGGGAGAAATGGATAAAAATGGGGCTATTTAAATGAGGGGGAGGGAGGGCTATATAAGGAAACTTGGGGATAAAGGGAATGAAGGAGGTCAAGAGAAGTGGGACCATAGGAGACTGGTATTATTAAGGGAGAAATGGGGAATATGGGGACACTTCAAATGGAGAAGCCATGGCAGAAGGGTTAGACAGTGAGGGGGGTTAAATAATTCTGGGCTAGTTTTAAAAAACCAGAGGGAATCATATTAGTCCAACAACTTAATGACAAATTACACATACAGTGTCTCTACGTGAGTCCATGTATATAACTAAAGGCTACAAACAGTGCCAGAGAGCGAAAACCTTCCATGAGTTGTTGGCCAAGGTGGTCCAAGAGACTCCCAAAATTACATAGGCTATTGCCGCAGCCCTTGATGGCCTCCCAGAACTTGAAGGTAAGACTCTGCTGCTGAAGGCAGAACATACTTTGGACACAGGATTTGGAGCAATGAAACTGGAACTGACCTGAAACCACATCCCCTGAAGGCTCGCTCTCATAGCTTTGGAGAGCGATATGAAGTTGCCAAGGGAAAACATCAGTCAATGGTTCAACACCAGCTTCCAGACCAAATAACCACATCAATGACCTGCTCAGCATACGACATCGGTGCAGTAGTAGCATTTTTATCAACAGCTACCTAATTGGACTAAAAGCCCATTCAGTGAGAGGAAACTCAAGTGTGATACCATAAATATAACCAAATACGCATAGCTGGAGAGGTCATAGATCTTAGAGAAAACCCCAAGACTGTCATATCCCTACACTAATTTCTTTTTTTTTTAAATTTTTACAAAAACTTTGAGAATTTCATACATGAATATAAGGTGTTTTGATCAAATCCATGCCCACTCTCTCCCCTCTAGTATTGCCCCCTCTGAAGCGGTAACCCTAAATTCTTTTAAGGATTAGATACAAGATCCCAAATACTTTTGACATTTTTGGCCTTTGGAACAGAGTATGTTGCTAACAGGCCCAAGGACATTTTGACTTCTAGCCAAGAAACTGGCTACTTTTCTTTAGGGTCTTTTTATCCTAACTGCCTAGCCAATTCCTACCTTCTATTCTTAACACTCCATCCTCTGAAGGGGTTACTCAAATTGCCAATAAGGAATAGGGACGCAGGCTGCTCTGGTTTCTTCCATGCTGAACAGGGACGCAGGGTGAGGCAATTGGAGTACCCCTTCAGTGGGTCTATCTAAAAGACTCACAAATTGCATATCTCTTGTCTCTATGAGGAAAAGAAAGTCCTTGAATCATGAATAGGAGATGTGAAGGAGAAGAAAAGGCAAAAGTAACTAGCATTACAAGTTCTAGACAGGGAACTAGAAAAAAGTCAGAACAGGGCAATTTTCAAATGTACATATGAGAGTCCACTGGAGTTTCTTGACAAGAGCTTCCAAAAGCATCCCTCTATTGGGTTCCTCTTCATTTTTCTTTTGTCTTCCAAGGGAAGAGTGGGTGGATACTCAGGTAAAGATCCAATGACCCAGTTATACCACTCCTTGGCATATACCCGAAGGGTCATCCTATTGTAGAGACACTTGTATAACCATGTTTGTTGCTGCTCTTTTCACAATAGCTAAGAGATGGAAGCAACCTACGTGTGCCTCAACTGATGAGTGGTTAACAAAAATGTGGTTTATTTACACAACAGAGTTCTATTCAGCAGTAAAGAAAGATGAAATAATGAAATTTACAGGTAAGTGGATGGATCTAGAAACTGTTATACTAAGTGAAGTAACACAATCTCAGAAAAAAAATCGACATATGTTCTCCCTCATATGTGGCTCCTAGCTCCAAATCCTTTTAAATTCCAGGTCCTTTTAATAAGATGATGCTATACAGCAGTCCCTTCTGCATGAAATAACTACCATCATCATGACTTCCACTGAGCCTGATCACTAAACATAGTCACAATTGGGCTTGTTAATGGTTGTGCTCATTCATTAAAGGAGTGCCTACACTAATTTCTTACTACATGCAAAATATGTATCCTTATATTATAGACAAATATCCCAGTCACCACTCACCAAAGAAGCTTATTTTGCACCAATCAGAGACTATTACCAAGTACCAAAACTGGTCACATACAGACATTGTCTATGAATTGCCCAGGCCTAAGCAATACATCTGCAATTCAACCTCTAGAACACGGGTAATGAAGATGACACTAATGAATCTCTCGATTCTCATTAATGAAGATCCCTCATGCAATAGAGGGTCAGGAACACAAAAGGTCACAAATGTCCAAAACGTCAGCAGAATGCTGGTTCTTGGACAGGACTCCTATATTAAACTTCTCTCACGCAGGGCTTGGGAGCATCTTGGAAGAGGGGTCAGAAAGATTTTAAGAGCCATGGAGGATGTGCATGACCATATGGAAACAGAGTCCTACAAGCTCCTGGGAACCTGCTCATATGATTCTATGGCAATGGTGTAAGCATACACAAGTCTCATGCAAACTCAGGCAGACATAAAAGCCAACATAGAAGTAGGGAAATGAACAGTGTACCCCAGCCTTAGCTGAAAAAATATTGGCAATGATTGCTGCTAGGTGAGGAAGAACTGGTATTCTTAAAGCAAGTGACTCTAGAGAGGCTGACTAGACCTCAGTGGATAGACTTGCAGAACGTTCTTCCTCTTCTGCGCCGGATCATTTCCATAGAAACCATAAACAGATGTGCCAGGAAAGGGTTTGAACAATCTAGGGGATTTCCAGAGTCAGGCAGAGGACAGCTCTTTCTCAGAGGACAGGGAGGGGGTCTGAGGAGCACTCTCCTTCACCTTAAACCAGATGACAGGGTATATGGGTTCTAAGGGGGGAGGGCTATGGGAGAGTGCCCACGGGGATGGGAGTATAAAAATGATTAAGAATGTTTGAGATATTCTGTATGAAATACACAAAAATGCAATGAAAACAAATTTTATAATATGGGCTATAGATCTGAACAGAGAGATCCCAAAGGAAGAAATAAAAATGGCTAAAACACTTTAAAAACTGTTCAACCTTCTTGGTAATTAGGAAAATGCAAACCAAAACTGCCTTACTCTTTCACCTAACTCCAGACAGAATGGCTAAAATCAAGAGAACAAATGACAGCAAATGTTGGCGATGATGTGGGGAAAGGGAACCCTCATTTATTGCTGGTGGGATTGCAAACTGGTGCAACCACTATGGAAATCAGCATGTAGAACTCTTAAAAAAAAAAAAAAGCCGGACATGGTGGCACATGCCTTTAATCCGAGCACTTGGGAGGCAGAAGCAGGCAAATCTCTATGAGTTCAAGGCCAGCCTGGTCTCCATAGCGAATCCAGGCCAGCTGGGGCTACAGGGAGACCCTGTCTCAAAAAGACCAAAAAACAACAACAACAACAAAAACAAAACCCCCAAAACACAAAACAAAAACAAACAAAAACTAAAAATAAATTACTGAGTTACAAGAGAAAAAATGTTTTAACTTCTGTTTGTGTGTGTGTGTGTGTGTGTAAGGCTATATTAAAAAAAAAAAAAAAACCAATGCCAGGCAAGAGAAACCTCCCTTCAAGTTTTTGGTCAGGGTAGTCTAAGAGACTCCCAAAATAACAAGGGCTATTGCCACAGCCCTTGATTGCCTTCCATAATTTAAAGATAAAACTGTATTACTGAAGACAGGACATACTTTGGACATAGGACTTGGAACAATGGAGCTGGAACCGACCTCGAAGGCTTCTCCCTGAAGACTAGCTCTCATGGTATCAGAGGACACTACGCAAGCTTCCAGGGGGAAATCAAACAGTTGTCCTATCCAGCTGTAAAGCACAACAACCAAGAAAGACTGGCCCAGCAAACTATCACTACTGGTGCAGTAATGGCACTTTCATCTTGGGGGTAATCAACAGCTGTCTAAATGGAATTAAGGCCTGTTCAGTGGAAAGGAATGTATGTGTGGTACTGTAAATATAGCCAAATACACATGACTGGAGAGGTCATAGATCCTAAAGAAAATCCTACTTTTGCCACATCCCTAGACCAACATAATTTCTTACTGCATTCAGTATATAATTTTTAAGTCCATTGGGTTGGACATAACCTATAAAGTATAATTTTCAAATTATGACATATTACTTTCAAATTCACCATTAACAATGGTGAAACCATATTCCCCAACATGCAAAGCTTACTAAATAATACTTTAACTGAATTTAAGGTAAACTTATTACAAATATAGATACTTATATAGTATATTATATATACACATATATCCATTAGTATTAATACACTGACCAGAATAAATATAACAAGATATAAAATTTTCTTTTCCTCAAGTTCATAAAAATAATATTATATAACAACAACAACAAAAGCTCTGTGTTAGCACATTTAAGACACAAAACTTTAACAAAATAACTGAAGAAAACTCGGGACTTACAAATTATTATTTTATATGATCACCAGTAGATGGGTTATGGAATTATATACAATTCCCCATACAACACCCAGTTCAACATAATCTAATTCTATTAAAAAAAAGGTACCTATACATATAGACCCAGATATATCATTCCAATTTTTAAAAATTCCCAGCTGGCCTGAAACTCACTATGCAGACCAGGCAAGTCTTGATCTTGCAGAGATCCACCTGCCTCTGTCTTCCAAGTGCTGGGACTAAAGGCATGAGCCACCATACCTAGCTCAATCTTTCTTTTTAAAAAATTATTATTTATTATTTTTATATATATGAGTGCTTTGCCTGCATGCATGTAAGAGCACCATGTGCACACAATGCCTGAGGAGGCCAGAAGAGGGCATCAGATCTCCTGGAACTGTAGTTATGGATGGACAGTTGTTAGCCTCCATGTGAGTGTTGGGAATCAAACCCAGGTTGTCTGGAAGAACAGTGTTCTTAATCACTGAGCCATTTCTCCAGCTCTCATTCCAATCTTTGAATGTCAGCATCACCAGAACCCTGTATCATATACAGGGAACACTCAACTTACACACATTACATAAAAGCAACACATTAAAAACCTCAGTGCACCAAAGGGCTCACATTCCCTATAAAAGCTTGAAGCCCAAACTTATTGAGCATCTCTTTATCAATACAGACTACTTGAATGTTTCTTTTCTTTTTAAGTAAGAATATCTGTGTTTTTTTCCTTTTCTTAAATGTTTGGGGAATTTCTTACATAAGTACTGTATTTACATAATTTTCAGCCCTTCTCACCCACTCCCTTGTGACCTCTTCTTTATTATTGTTTTACACACACACACACACACACACACACACACACGTACACACACATGTACACACCCTATTGAGCCCACTCAGTGTTCCTCTTATGTGCTTGTGTTTACAGCCAACTATTTGGAATTGGATAACCCATCAGATGAGTTGTCCCTGAAGAAGACTGAGTCTCCCTTCAGCAGCCATTGAGTGCCTGTAATTCTTCATCTAAGAGTGGGGTCCTGTGAAACTACCCCCATCCACATGTCATATTGACTGGTGGTGTCATTATGCACTTCCTGTTTAGACAACCATGTTGTTGAGATTTCATGGGTGTCATGCCTAGAAGACACTGTCTAGCAGCAGGTGTTCTGGTCCTGTGGCTCTTGGACTCCTTCCCCGACTCTTCCTCAATGCTTCCTGAGCCTTAGGTGTACGAAATACACTGTAGGCGTATAAACTGACACTGTGCAGGCCCCTATTACTTATTCTCTGCATTTTGACCAGTTGTGGATTTCTGTTAGGTTTCCAACTATTGCAAAAGAAGCTGCTTTGATGAATAGTGAGAATCAGTTATCAGGCTAGGTCTGGGAGTGTGGGGGACTCTATTTATATTTCTATCAGAACACTTCTGAAACCTCTTGAACTGTTACAGGTAGATTTACTGTGTGCTGTGTGATATGAGAGTTAATATTAGTTAAGACTGGAATAAAACATTTGCCACAGCCAGATTACCAAAATAGGATTATCTGACAAAGTGCTGCCATTTAAAAGGCCAATCCCTGTAAATTTATTCAATAAATTCTGACATTGTAGAAAAACATATATGTTTCTGACATAGTTGTCTTACAACATTGTACTTCTAAGCAGCCTGGCAGGAATGAAGATATGTTGAGGAGATACTGTGTGCCCTCCCGTGGCTACCAGACTACTCTAACAGCGACCTTCAAGGAATTGGAATTTTCCCAGGACCTTCAAGGAATTGGAATTTTCCCATCCTTATGCCGGAAGGCTGAAACCTGGTGCTAGAAGAGGAGGAATTTTTTCCCAGAGATTTCACAGCTCATGTTGGAACACCATACAGAAGATACAGAAGTGGACAGTATGATGTATTAACAGTAGGGGGGTACACATCCGGATCTGGGCTGCTTAGTAATGCAGGCATATCTCTTAGGTAGAGGTGTGTGTCTTTGGCCTTCCCAGTCTGGCTAGATTTCCTTTTTCTTTCTTTCACTGTTATGTCTTATTAAGGACAGGTGGCTAAGTGTAACTTGTTAGGGCTGCCAGGGCACAGGGTCTGAAACTAACTCTGGTAGCATATCTTCCCATGAACAATGTACTCAGTACGGTGTTTCATATATGTAATCGTGGGGTTGGGTGGAGTATACAACTATGACAGGACAGGCATGGGAAACTAAACCTTCGCAGCACTCCACTCTGAGGCCGGAGTGATGGAAATGTCCCATGTTTGGTAATGTTCTCTAGGATGTTCCTTTTGGCATCATATTAGCATGTACCCTGCTTGGATTCAGGAAATTATACACAATAGGCATTGCTGTGATTCATTTCTTGCCCACTAACTGAGAGGCAAAACTTTTTAGTCTATTTTTTCATCACCAAGCAGTGTTTGTTACATGGAAGAAAACTGAAATACGGTATTTCCTTCAAGGAGAAATCATTATATAGATTTGGTTCCACGTAAACTGTGAAAGACACAGAACCAGTAAAAGCGTGCGTTATCTATTGTAATTATATAAACGCAAAGGTTTACTTGCTTGTGTCCTTTTTGTGATATGTATTATTCTGCTGGCCAATTATGTTAATATTGGATGGATTCCTTAGTATTATAAAACATTTAGATGATTAAAAATGTTTCCACATGAGCTCTCCTTATAAAAAAAAAATATGCACTTACTCAAAACAAAGGGACTGAAAAGTTAAAAAAAAAAAAAAAAAAGCCTGTGGCTCCTCCTCCAAGACACCCCCCCCCCATGGTGATGAATGGGAGGGACTGCATCCCCCTCCTTCGGGAGGGTATCCTTTCGCAATTTCAGGCAGTTGTGGAATTCTTTTCTTTATAAAAGGCCTTTTTAATCTAACAAAGCAGCTGTGTTCCCGCGGCCGGTGCTCCACCAGGGCGGAGAGCAAGGGCTGCCGAACATGCAGGCGGTCTGAAGATGCACTCTCCGGAGTCCAGTGGATGAAGCCATCCTCGAAGGTTTCGCAGCCGCACGTGAGCTTCCCAGGTGCCCGGGCTCCAGCAGCTCCAGGTGGGGCCAGCAGGTGCGCAGACCCGGCAGGCTGCATGCAGATGTGCCAGCCACCCGCAGGGAGACAGGCCTCGCCCAGCCCGCGCCGAAACGCCTCCGGAGAAGCAGGTCCCTAACGGAGCGCCGTACCGCGGGGCGAGCGCGCGGCCGACATGGGCGAGACCATGTCCAAGAGGCTGCGGCTGCACTTGGGCGAGCCGGAGATGGAGGAGCGGGCGTTCCCCAACCCCTTCCCCGACTACGACGCGGCCGCTGCCACCGCTGGGCTCGCAGCGGGAGCTGTGGAGGAGCCTGGCGCGCGACCCCCGCCGCCGGCCAACGACCTGAGCCTCCCTTTCCACGCAGACGGGAAGGTGAGTCGGCTGTAGGGCCCCGGCGGGGTTGGTATGCACACCTTCCAGTGGTAGCGTCCGGCGCGTGACGTCATTGGCGTGCGCCGCGGTCGCCCGGCAAAGGCCGGTGGCGGGTGTTACTTCTCCATGCTGGTTGCCGAGGTCCCTGCGGATCTTTGAGACAGTCAGAGAGCTCCTTAATCTCTTGTGGCACTAGGAAGTGATTTATTCCTGTGCGGTTGAGCATTTCGTTACCGGAAGCCCCACGAGTGCACCCCCCTCCTGGAGGAATGCGGAAGTTGCACCTGTACACCAGTCTCAGCACCCTCACACCAGTCTCAGTGTTCGCTTTTGTTCTGATTTTGTGCTTCATTAGCTGATAGCTCAGTATCAGCAGTAGGTGGGGGCCTCGAACCTCTCCCTGTCACGGACAGTGGAGGGGACCTGTCTTCTTGTTCCCGCCCCGTGCAACTCATCATAGCTGTTTACAGCTCATGATCACTTTGGCTATGTTGTGAGGGGGGGTCTGGGGGGTGAGGAGGCCTGGGGGAGGGGGTCGCTGTCTCCTGGGCCCTACATTCTTCACGTGCATTCTTCTGCACTATACCTTAGAAGGGATAGTACAAATTACCTGTGTAGGACTTAGCCCTCTCTGTCACTTAGGCAGCCATGAGTCTGCATTCCAGTGAAAAGGGGCTTCACTGATGAGAGCTGAGACTAGTCTTTAACTAAGGATATAAACATAGCTATTTAGGAAGCAGTTTGGCATTTTCTTCTGTTTAGTTAAACACTGATAGTAATTTCTCTCTTAGGACCTATGGCCTCTCGGGGCATGGCTGACAGTACTAGGCATGGGTACTCAGTGGAGAGGGCCTAAAATCCAATCAGAGATCAGTTGGTTACCCTTGTAACAGTCATGCCTCTGTGGCACATGTGGAAACATCTTGCTTGGCAGGTTGCTGGTGTGGTGCCTAGAGTTCATCATGGGAGCACTTTTGCTGCTCCAAAAGCCTGCATAGGATCTTTCAACATTTGGAAAGCTAGCCAGCATGGAGGAGGTTTCCAGCTAAATTCTAGCTTGATTTCTGTTCATATTGCAACCAAGGTCAGCAATAGGGTCCTTCTAGTGGGCAAACCCAGTGGAAGGACCTGTATTGTTTTGAGGGACCTCTGGGGCCTCACTGACGAGCAATTCCCGTGGAGGTATACCACAACGGGAATTGGAATTTTTATTCAGTAACTTGCTGCTTCTAGAAGCAACATTATCTGGCCATACAGAGTATCTCCTTCAAACTCTTTTTTTATATTTTTAAATTGGGTTAGAAGATAGTATGTTTCTATATGACTTTTTCATACACTCTTTGTTTTGTTTAACCCTGCTCCCGGAGGCCCTTCACTTCTCTCATTCCCCTATCACCCTCCCCATTTAACCCTTTCCACCCCAATAATCCCCTTCTTTACTTTCATTTTACCTATGTTCTACTATCGCCTCTCCCTTAAAACTTCCCCCCACCCCACTGATCCTTTGATAGCCTCCCTGGCTTCCACAGATACTCCAGGTTAAATATACATAGCTGAAGACTTAAAGCTAGGCTCCATCTATGAGAAAGGACATGCAGCGCTTGTCTTCCCAGGCCTGGGTTACCTCATTCAGTTTTTTTTTTTCATCTTTCATCTATTTACCTGAAAAATTCATAATTTCAGGGCTGGAGAGATGGCTCGGTGTTTAAAAGCACTGGCTGCTCTTGCAGAGGACCTGGGTTCAATTCCCAGCATCTACATGACAGCTAACAGTCGTCTGTAACTCCATTTCCAGGGAATCTGATGCCTTCTAACATCTATGGGCATTGAACAACATGGGTGTACTTACGCACATGCAGGCAATACACTCATACACATATGATAAAAAATAATAAATTGTTTTTTAATTAATTTCATGTGTTTTTACAGCTGACTAGAATTCCATTATGTTTTCCATTCCATTTACCACATTTTCTTTATCCATTTATCAGTTGATGGACATCTAGGCTGATTCTATTTCTTAGCTATTATGAACACAGCATCAGTGAATAATGATGTGCAAATATCTCTCTAGTAGGATGTGGAGGCCCTTCATTCCCCTATCGCCCTTATATACCCAAGATTGATATGGCTGGGTTATAAGGTTTTTTTATTTCTAGTTTTTGAGGCTCTTCTAGGTTGATTACCAATTGGTTGCACCAATTTACACTCTCACCAGCATTGTGAAGAATGCCACTTTCCCCACAACTAGCATTGTTCTCATTTGTATTTTTGGTGATAGCCATTCTGACTGAGGGAAGACAAAATCTTCAGGTCATTTTCATAAGTATTCCTCTCATGGCTAAGGATGTCGAATACTTTAAAAAGCTGTTTGCTAGCCATTTGTATTCTTTTTAGGACTTTCTATTCAGTTGCATAGCTCATTTTTTATTGTGTTGTTTCTTTTCTTGAGGTTTGGTTCTTTTCAGTTCCTTATATGTTCTAGACACTACTCTGTCAGATGTATAACTGGAATGTCATGGTGCTATGTGCTGCTATATCATAGCAATGCCTCAGCCTGACAGTTAGCTTCCATTTTAGCTAAGAGGGGACCCACACTGCTCTGAGAATCTGCTCTTTCAGATTACTCTTGTGGTGGCTCCAAGAGTTCCGTGGTTCTTGGCAAGAGTGCTGTCTGACAAAGTTCCAGCTGAAAGCCAATGGCCACTGCTCTTTTGGTGGAAATCCTTTCCCCAATTACTCCTGGTTTTTGTAATTTGTATAACCTTCTCTTTAAGTATTCTGATAACCAACTCTGATGATGGAATGGGAAACTAAACCCGGGAAATCTCTGCCTTTAGCAGAATTATTATATTCCTGAAACAAAACGAAAGTAAAAAGATAGACGACTTCCTCCTATGACTATGACCCCGTTTGGACCTGCATTTATGATTAATAATGAGGCTTGGTTTCCCCAAAAGTGAAAAGATAGCATGCAATCTCTAGATGCCCTTCTGCCTTTTACAGGAGTTTATGATTTTAACCCTGAACAAGGAACTATTGAGACTAAAGTTTGGTATAAGGAAAAACTACTCGGCTTAGGGAAATTCCCCCTTGAATAAAAAGATTAGCTAGATCAGGAAAAAGCTGGTGGTGCCTGACCTCTGAAGAAAAATTGCCTGTTCTTTTACAAAGACTAAAAGTGATTCAAAAAGCCCTTAAAGATAAATGGCAACAAAATAATAAAGGATTTTGAAATAGAGAAAATAATCATATGATTTGAAGAATACAAAATGTTCAGGAAGAAATAGCAAAAGGGAGAGGGGAAAATGATAAATTGGAAAATTGGTTAGACAATAAATAAAAAGAGTTG
>NW_008332644.1:2913685-2939633 GCF_000622305.1 Nannospalax galili | reverse complement strand
CATTGCTTGGCTATGTTAAGAAAAGGCTAATCATTGAACTTTGTACTTTCCTTTTACTGTGATTATTGAAAAATATTGTACACTGAGAAATATTGTGCAAACTCATGGTTTGATTTATGGACTGATGCTTTACTAATACTGTAAGCTTACTAATTATAAATAAAGGTTGTAGAAGGCTGCTTTTTCAGAGAAAAAAGAAAAAGGAGATATTCGGGTCAACAGTGGGTCAGTCAACAGCCTCTACTAGAACTGCAGCTGTGGTTTCTGTTATAGTCATTTCTGCTGCCACAGCTACCTTCACCCTTTTGGCCCCAGACTCAGCTGGAGCTGGACTCCGGCACTCTCTGCTGAACCAGGGCTCACTTTTTATGTAATTGAAATGGTATATCCAGCATGAAATGGGAAAGGGAAAATGGACCCTTATTAGAGGATTTTGCCCTTCCTGACCTCTATTCCCCTAGAACATCATACACAACCACAAATATGTTATCAATCCAATCCCACGTGTAGTGTGCAACACAGATGGGATAACCCACTGTGTACAGTAGTTGCTTAATGTCTATACCCATTCATGCATTGTTCTGGGTCAAGGGAAGAGTCACAAGGGGTTAAGCCCAGGTCACGATAGGAACCTACAGCCTAGTAGGTGTGTTTTACATTATAAGCAAGCTAAGGTAGTACCAAATGATCTCAAAACATAAGATTAACTTTTTGATTGCAAGGTTAAGCAAAAGTCATTTGTCGAGAGTGTGTCTAAGTCTTTACCTATGCCAATATGTAGGAATACACTCCCTACTTTTCCTCTGGTGGTTCTGGGTTTCGGGTTATGCTGAGATTCTTGACCTTTTTGGAGTTGAGTTCTGCAGCATGAGAGGTGAAGCTGTCATTTCATTCTTCTATGTGTTGGTATATGATGTTCCCAGCACCATTTGCTCAAGAAGCCGTCTTTTTCCCCAGTGTGTATTTTTTGCAGTTTTGTCAAAAATCAGGTAGCTGTAGTTACGTGGATTCCCTCTGGGTCCTCTGTTCTCCACTTATCTCTACATTTGGTTTTGTTCCAGCACCATGATGTTTTTATAACTATGGCTCTATAGTACAACTTTAAATCAGGTATGGTGTTGCCAGAGTAGTCTTTTTTCCATGATTGCTCTGACTATCCTGGGTCTTTTGGGTTTCCATGTGAATTTTCAGATTTTTTTTTCAATTTTTATGAAAAATTGCATGAGAATTTTGATGGGAATTACATCAAATCTGTAGATTTTTGGTAGGATGGTCATTTTCACAGTATTTATTCTTCCAATCCATGAGCATGGGAAGTCTTTCTATCATCTAGTGTCTTCCTCGGTTTCTTTCCTCAAGAGCCTAAAGTTTTCATTGTAGAGGTATTTTATTTCCTTGGTTAGGTTTATTAGGACACAAACCCAATTCTATAGGTCTTTACACACACACACACACACACACACACACACACACACACACATCTATTGTGAATAGGTTTGTTTCCCCTTTTTTTTCAGTCTGTCATTGGTATATAAGAAGACTGCTGATTTTGTATATTAATTTTGTTTACTGCCATGTTGCTGAAAGTGCTTATTAGTTCTTGAGTTTTCCAGTGCAGTCTTTAGGGTCTTTTATGTATGGGATTACAGCATCTGCTAATATGGATCTTTGGATTTTTTTCCTATTTGTATCTTTTTTATTTTCTTCATTTTTCTTACTGCTGTAGCTAAGAGTTTAAGCACCATATTGATTAGGAGTGGAGAGAGTAGGCATCTTTGTCTTGTTCCTGATCTTAGTGGGAATGACTTGAGCCCCCCCTCCCCCCTGCTTTATTGTGATGTTGACTGTAGATCAGTCATTTATACTTTCCCTATACTAAGGTATGCACCCTGCATCCCTAGCCTCCCATGACTTTTATCATGAAGGAACATTGGATTTTGTTCCAGGCTTTTTCTGCATCTATTGAGGTGATCCTGTGATTTCTGTCGTTAGGTCCATTTTTATGATAAATTACATTTATTGATTTTTGTATGTTGAACCAACCCTGCATCTGTGGAATGAAGCCAACTTAGTCATGATGAATGGTCTTTTTGATATGAGCTTGAATTTGGTTTGCAAATATTTTACTGAGAATTTTTGCATCTGTGTTCATCAGAGAGATGAGTCTGTAATTATGGCAGTGTTTTTTTTAATAGCAGAAATCTATGGCAAAACTTGAAAACATCCATCATTCATACTTAATGCTAGTTGCTCTTTCAATCTATCTTAGAAGAAAGGAGGCGGTTTCAAAGTTTAGTGAAAGATGAGTGAGGTCAAGTGACAGCTGTTTGGTGGAGTTGGAGTAAGAATCCTTGAGAACAGTGCACTGATATGGACAGCAGGAAGGCTTCATTCTCAGCCTCACACAAAGAATTGGTCCACCTCACACTACTGAAATGGAATATTTCTCTTTTCATCCTTTATTTCTGGATACATGTGATTTTGATGTCAAGTCTGTACTAAATTTACTTGTGTTTAAAAGAAAATTAATCCACAAATACATAATGATGCTTATAATTCCTCTACACAGCTAAAATAATAAATTGGTGAGTGTCCTGTATCAGTGTGATTATGAGCTAAGGAAAGGTGAAATGGAAATTCTGTTGTCCTTTTATATGGAAATGAGACAGCATAAAAGGAGAAAAGAACGAGTCCAAACATTATAAAAGGGGCAAGCCAATATCATAGCAGAATCCCTATAGAAAGTACACTCTTTGTACTTACCTTAAGGTATGCCATCAGGAGCCAGTTGGGGAACAGAAACTGCACATAATTCAATAGAGGAAAGTTAATGTAAACAATTGTTATTAATTATAATGAGATTAAAGTAATGAAACATTGACACATAAGAAATAGAGAGCAAAGTAGGAATAAGAGGTGTAAGGAACGGGCCGTACTGCTAGGACTGAGACAGTATAAAAGGACGAGGCTCTGGTGACTAGCTGACGCTGTGTGATAAATGACCCAAATTCAGCAGCTCTGTCAACTCTGCTGTCTCACACAGTGTCTGAGGTGAGGAATCCAGATTCTCATGATATTGCAGGTTAGCTGAGTGACTCAGGCTCAGGGTCTGTCCTGAAGCTGCAGTCATTGCAAAGTTAGGCTTCTAACCTCTTTCACATAGTTGTTGGCAAACCTTGCTAGCTATTGCCTAGAAGGGAAGCTTCAGTTTAAATTGTTTTCTTGTTCCATTCATGTGTGTGAGTAGGCAGGCGCATGGTTATCTTCCACTATTTGGCTTCTGCGGATTGCACTTAGGTTTGCAGCCCTTGCTCACTGATCCATCTCACTGGCCCCAACACATCAGTCTCATGTAGCAGATGGCCTCTCCTGACCCTGAGGCAAGGAGACAGTACATAAGCATACACAAGATGGAAGCTGCAGGCGTGTCATAGTCTGAAAAGGGTCATACATGAATGACATCCTTCTGGCAGAAGGACTATACAGAACATAAATACTAGGAGCTTTGGAGCCCTGCTGAAAGTTTGAACTTGTTAGGGAGGGTGTGGCTTTACCCTCCACAGTGGAAGTTTACCCTCCACAGTGAGTGCTGTAGTAAGTGAGAATATGTAGAGTGTTTTGAGGGCAGAAGAGAGGGGAGAGATTAATTCTGCCCACTAAAATCAGGGAAAGCTTTTCAGAGATAAAAATGGCAGTTCTGTGATCCTTGAAGATTAATGGGTTCACCTGATGTTGTAGTTATCTTCTCTGTTTCTGTGATAAACACCATGACCAAAATCAACTTGGAGAGGAAAGGGTTTATTTCATCTTACAACTCCCAGGTTACAATCAGTCACTGAGGGAAGTCAGGACAGTGTTAGAAATGTGTCTTCTCCCAACATGGTCCTGGGCACCCAGGTCCTGATGGTGGACCCTTCCCACTCCCAGGCACTGAGAGATTTTTCCATCATTTTTCTGTTACTCTTCTACAGCTCTGATGTACCTTCACCTGTGCCCTACAGAAAATGTAAAGCCCTCTCACTGAACTTCTAGAAGTTTGAAAAAAGGGGACAGCTGGGCGTGGTGGCACACGCCTTTAATTCCAGCACTTGGGAGGCAGAGGCGGCTGGATCTTTGTGAGTTCAAGGCCAGCCTGGTCTACATAGTGAGTTCCAGGACAGCTGAGGGTACAAGGAGACCCTGTCTCAAAAAGACAAAAAAAAAAAAGAGAGAGAGAGAGAGAGAGAATGGGCTGGAGAGATGGCTCAGTGGTTAAGAGCACTGACTGCTCTTGCAGAGGACCCAGGTTCGATTCCCAACACCCACATGGCAGCTATGAACCACCCTTAACTCCAGTTCCAGGAGAATCCGAAGCCCTCTTCTGACCTCTGCGGCATTGCACGACATAGGTGCACTCACACATGTGCAGGAAAATACTCATACACATAAAATAAAAATAACAAATAAATTTTTTTTTAAAGGAACATTAGACAAGGAGTTGCAGAAGTTGGGGGTGAAGGGTGACTATTTTCATTGTGTCCACGTATGAAATTCTCAGAGAATTAATAAAAATGAACAGGCTCCAGTAGATGAACTCATACAGAGCAACACCCGGGGACACAAACTTGACTGGATAGGCCTTAACATATATGACAGAATGCATGAAATCTAGTGGGTAGGGTATGGGAGGGGCTCAGGTAGAGGAGGGGGTCTAAATATGATTAAGATACATGAAGTGCACAAAATTCAATAAAAATATGTAATGAGGGGGATAAAAAGAAATGTGTCTAGGGTTGTAAGAAAATGACCACACAATCCAAAGGATTTTTCCAAGGCAAAAAAGTTTTACTTCTGTAAAAGGATGCAAAACTCCTCTAAATCTAACAAGCAGGCACCCCCAGCAGAGGTCCCACTGTGCTTTTGTTCCTAAGCAAAGGAGGTCCTGTGCCTCACTCTGAGTGTTCCGAGCTTGGCCTCACATTCTTATGTGTTTAGCTAAGACTCCCAGCACCGCTAATAAGCAACATGCAGCAGTTGAGAGCAGGATGTGACCCTGAGCACAAACTTTAAGCTTAGAATACTGCCTGGGGAGGGCATATACTAGGTGGTATTTTTTAACATTTCTTTGAAGATGAAACTTTGTCTCATTTAACCCTTGGATAGGAAAGACTGAACGTTAGATTTACATTTCCCACAATTTCTCCTGCTCTTACAATACAATTTCATTCTTCAGTTTCACTTAACACTGCCTGACTTTCCTGCTCCCATTAATAAATTATGATAAGATGTAGGAAATTTGCTAGTTATTGCTGTTTCAGTTCATTGCTCATTGTTGAATTAGCCCTGTATCCATGGGATTATAAGACACACAGTTGTAATCATGACTTCTAGGACTAACAAGGGAGGTCAGGACTGAGGACAGACATTACTCCTTTTCACCTTCTAAGCTGCTTTCTATAAGATTAGGAAAAGGGTCATTTACTCCTCAATTTTCAGCCAACTCATTGGACAGAGTAGTTCTTGAAGAGCCTCTGTAATGGTGCCAGAAGGAGCTGTATTATTCGGAATAAAAGTACAACATTCACTATGTGTTGTCACAGATTCCATCCTTTTCTGTTAACATTGTGTCAAGGCGAGCCTATTTTCCCTGCCATTCCACTGGTGGCATCTCACTGATCTGCACAACCCTGATGGCGTTCTTAGTGTACTGCACAATCCACACTGTTAATTATGACAGGTCACCAGAGTAGCACTGACTGCTGCTGTTTTTGGTTTCTAGCCTTAAACATAGTCTCTTTGTGACCAGGAACATGAGGAAGAAGGACTTACAAGAGTTTCCTCAGGACATCTCATCCTCAAAGAGGAAGACCATGCAGTCTATCCATAGGGATCTGAGGTCCTTCCAAGCAGGAATGAGACCACTTGAGCTTCTGGTCTCTCCGCTGTTCAAGTATAACAAGCAAACATTTGCTCTTTTTAGTACACAGACAGAATATTGTATCCATTCTAGCCATGTACTCCTCTCCCCTACCCAGTTTCAACCTCAGTTGTCTCTCTTAAATCTTTAATTTCTACTACTTGTACCTTTTTGACATCTTTAGGAATCTATGGGTTAGAGGCCGGACTAGACTGAATGACTAAATAATAGAAAAGGACCCCAGGTTCTTCCTTTATTTACAAGATATGTCCCATGTACACTTGGCCCATATGTTTCAGTGATGAAACGTTCCTGATTTAATGCCTTGATTAATAAAAGGGTCCGGGGGGGGGGCTACATTAGAGGCACCTAGTTTCCTGGAGCATCTCCCCTTACTATTTGGATTTTGTCCTGGATTTCCTTAAGGAGAGTACCAGCAGGGTTAGAATGTTCCTGGAGTGAAGGCCTCTCTAGTATGTCATCAATGTATATAATGCCCATGTGTCATCATATCAGGGACATGGAGGAGAAGACTGGGGGAAAACTCGGGACACATATATTTATGTATACCAGAAAGTTCTCTCTGGTTCTCTAAGCTTCTACAGGGTAAGACTAGATGTGTCCAAGGGAACAGTAAGGAGATGTTTTAGTTATATTAACCACCAAGCTCCCCATTACCTCTCCCCATAGTAACCAGACTAAAACCAGCTCTTTCTTAGTCGTAGTCTTGAGGAATCTCCTTGTGGTTAAGATTGCCCATTTTTCTTGGGTGCTATTGACACAGCCTTTTTTATTCTGGTGTGATGTGTCCAATCTCTTCAACCATCTGAACCATAGTTTTGATGGTTAATAGCACGAGTAATCACCCCTCCGAGGCCAGATCCAAGTTGTCATTTGAGCTTTTTTTTAATCATCATTGGGTTCCCAGGCTGAAGGGATAGGTTGGAAATTCAAGTGGAGGACTCTGGGCAAGAAGAACTTGTAACCTAAGAGAAAGAAAAGTGGAGGAGAGACCCAGACATAATTCCTGAGAAATTAATTCTTAGTTTTCATTGTGGGAAGGTGTGTGGGCACATGAAGTTATTGAAAGTCATATGACATTTTATGTGGAGACAGGCCCGCATTCCTTCTTAGAGCTATTTTAATCCTAAGTGAAACTATAGGGAGACACTAATCCAGAGTAATCTTATTTTAAATATAAGTTTAATTATATGTTTCTTCGAAGTTTGACTCATTCTATTTTCTCAGACAGAGAGTGCCATTGGGTATGACTGTCCCAGTTAATATAGTCCATATGTATATTTTACAAAGCAAAATCATGGCATGACTTGCTTAATCTTCCCTTTTTGTTTTCTCCCGTGACCCAACTTTCATTCAGCCGTGTGTTGGTTGCCTTCCATGCATTTGAATACTTTCTGTAGCTGACATCCAGCCGTATTCCTTTTGGTCTGATAAAACTCAAGATGTTATTTCATTTTTCCTATATTTGTTGAGATTTGTTTTGTAGTCTAACATGGTTGATTTAGGAGAAATTCCATGGGATGCTAAGAAGAAAGTGCATTCTTTAGTATTTCTTGAAAGCAGAAAAGGATGGATTCTGTTTCCTAACCCAGTGTGTTAGTCTGTGTCATTTTATTGAAAAATTGAGACTGTTACTATTGAGAGTTATTATTGACAAGTGTTTATTAATTCCTGTTATTTTGTTGCTGTGTTGTTTTCTTAGACTTCTTTTCGCTAGCAGTTCTGAAATTGTTTTTTCCTTGGCTGTCTTGCATGTGTTTAATTTCTTGAGACTGAAGTAGTTCTAGGATCCTCTGTAGAACTGGATTAACGAACATAAATTACTTAAATTTGTTTTCATCATGAGAAGCTTTTCCTTCTCATTTGACTATAACTGATGGTTTTGCTGGCCAGAATGGTCTGGGCTGGCATCTGTGTTCTTTCATGACTTGTAGGACATCTTTCCAAACCTTCTGGTTTTCATAGTCTCCCTTGAAAAGCCAGTTGTTCTTGGGCCGCCTCTATGTGACTTGATCTTTCCCTCTCATAGCTTTCAATAATTTTTTTTGGTTCTGTTCATTTAGTGTTCTATTATATGATTTGGGGGAGGGATTCTTTCCTGGTCCTATCTACTTGGTGTTCTGTATGCCTCTTGCACCTTGGTTTGTATCTGTTTCTTAGATTTGGAAATTTTTCTTCTATGGTGTGTTGAAAATATTTTCTGTGCCTTTGACCTGCGTTTCTGCTCCTTGTTCTGTACCTCTGATTCATGGGTCTGGTCTTTTATAGTTCCCCATAGCTCATGCTTGCTATGTTCCTGAGTTATTTAGATTTAACATTTTCTTTGACTGAACGATCCATTTCCTCAACCTGATCTTTGAGACCCAATATTCTCTCTTCCACTTGGTCCAATCTGTTGGTGAGACTCTCCTCCGAATTTTTTGTCTGACTTCCTGAGCTTTTCATTTTGAGTTTTATTCCATTTTGGCCTCTCAGATTCTCCTTATGGAATTCTAATCTCACCTCTTGAGTCAGTTTAGTAATTTCATTTAACTGTTAGTGTTTTCATTCTCTACTTGGTCTTTTATTTAGATCCTCTTGAGTTCCTTTATAGTTGCTATTTTGAGATCAATGACTTGTGCATCAGCTAGGCTGCCCTTCTCAGGAAACTTTGGGATGCTGATTTCTAGAGGAGATATGTCGTCTTGGTTATTCATGTTCTTTGTGTTTTTGTGACGGGTCATAGGTGTCTGGAGTTATATCATTGATGGTGTTTCTTAGTTTGGATAACTGATCTTACCTTTCTTGAGTGTTTGCATCTTTGTTTACTGTTACCCCAACTTGTCAGGTTTCAACCAGTTGAGTGGTTCTTGGTATTCGGCTTTGGGGCCACTCTGTGTAAGCATGTGACTGGGCTGTCAAAGTAGTTCTAGTTCAGCTAGGGATGTGTACAACTTCCAGCCTAGGAGCAAACCTTCTGTGGGCTTAGAAGACTTGCTGCTCATCTTCTAAAGCTGTAGAGAGCTCACAGGTAACTATTGGTTCGCAGGGGCCTGGGGTCCATGTGTGAGTGGGTGGTTCCCCCATGGAGATAGAGTGCAGATCAGCACATTGTCCTTAATTGGAAGTGATAGGGATCCTTATCTGGGATCACGGGCATAGGATACCCCACAGTCCCAGAATATCTTTGTAGGAGGCCTGGTGGGCTAGCTCTTGGGGCCCCTACACAGTGTCATGGTCATGAGGTGCCATGTGGTCTTAGAACTGAACTGTGAGTGGGGTGATTGTCTAGAAGCCACTGGGTCTAAGGGTTGCTACCTGCAGTTCTGGGTCAGACTCCATGGGTTCCAGTGCTGTGGATGGTGGAGTGCATGCTGGTCTGGCAGTCCCTACTTGCAGTTCTGGTCAGACTCTACATGGATCTGGAATGATGCAGAGGGTGGAGTGGCTACTTGGCTACATGTTTTTGATTATTTTAACTTCATGCATAATACGCCTATTATATATTACATGTAAATGCTAAACAGTTTCAGAGGGAGACAAGGAAGGAGGGAGGGACAGAGGGAGGGAAGAAGAGAAAAAAATCAGACCTGAATCATGATGGCTGGTAGATTTCATGATATGATCCAGGAATTTCCTCCTGAAAGGCTTTACAACTTCTTCTCTCAAAGGCTACTTTACAGCCAGATCAGCCTCATGTATCAGATCCTAGATGAGCCTTGCTAGCTCTGTGAGACATGAAGCATGTATCTAGAAATTCGGGCATTTGGCCTTCCCTTCCAGAATCTTTAATATCTCTCTCATCTCTCTCTCTCTCTCTCTCTCTCTCTCTCTCTCTCTCTCCATTTTTTCCTTCTAGGAACTTTAGTTCATAGTTCCCCTGTTGGTCAGGCATCATATTTGTGCATGTAGAGATCAAATATGTTTCACTGAAAATGGAGAAGCAATGCTCAGTGGATTTGCCAGTCTTCAGAGTAGAACAGAGGGCACTGAAAATGGGAGCTCTCTGTTCAAGTAAAAATTGCAATACAGATTGTTTATAGATTAATGACAAGTGAGACATGCTTGCAACATACTATAAACATAAAATAAAAATGTTCCAAAATTATAAGTTAATCTTATGCAAAAATCAAAACACAACCCTATGTAAAAATGTTCAATCGTTTGGTAATTAATGAAATGAAAATAAAAGCAAGTATTGTTTCCTATCAGATTTACAAATAATTAGAAACATTGAAAATACTGATTCTTAAAGCTGCTAAGACCAAAGAAAATAGGCATTCTCATCACTGCTGCAACCCTTCCCAAGGGCTCACCAGCGTGTGAGGTTCTTACACATATAGTTGATCTTTTCTACTTTCGTTAATTTTTTAAAAAACTATTTGCTATACAACTGTTGGGGGCACAAGCAATCTACTTGAAGAAGTTGCCCAAATGCCTATGGTTCCTACTTCTGTTACAATGTCTGCTATTCTCAAGCCTGAACCTATGGCTTCATGGGGTGTGCTCTACGATTGATTGACTGAGGAAGAGAAGACCAGGGCTTGGTTTACAGATGGTTCCGCACGCTATGCAGGCACCACTCAGAAGTAGACAGCTGCAGCATTACAGCCAATTTCTGGAGCAATCCTGAAGGACACTGGGTAGAACTCTCAGTGGGTAGAACTTCAGGCAGTGCATATGGTCATGCATTTTGCTTGGAAGGAGAAATGGCCAGAAGTGCAATTTTATATGGATTCATGGGCTGTAGCCAATGGTTTGGCTGGATGGTCAGGGACTTGGAAGGAGCATGGTTAGAAAATTGGTTGGTTAGAAAATTGGTGAGAAAGACATTTGGGGAAGAAGTATGTGGATAGAGCTCTCCAAATGGGCAAAGGATATGAACATACTTGTGACTCATGTAAATGCTCATCAAAAGGTGGCTTCAGCAGAAGATGAGTTCGGTAATCAAGTAGATCAGATGACCCACTCTGTGGATAGTCAGCCTCTTTCTTCAGCTATCTCTGTTATTGCTCAATGGGCCCATGAACAAAGTGGCCATGGTGGCAGAGATGGAGGTTATGCATGGGCTCGATGGCATGGACTCCCACTCACGAAAGCTGACCTGGCTACAGCTGCTGCTGAGTGCCAGTTGTGCCAACAGCAGAGACCAACACTGAACATCCGATATGGCACTATTCCCCGAGACCAACACTGAACATCCAATATGGCACTATTCCCCATGGTGACCAGCCTGCAACATGGTGGCAGGTTGACTACATTGGGCCACTTCCATCTTGGAGGGGACAGCGTTTTGTCCTTACAGGAATAGACACTTATTCTGGTTATGGATTTGCCTTTCCTGCATGTAATGCTTCTGCCCAAACTACCATCCAGGGACTTACAGAATGCCTTATCCACCATCGTGGTATTCCGCATAGCATTGCTTCTGACCAGGGAACTCACTTCACAGCCAAAGAAGTGCGACAGTGAGCCCATGGTCATGGAATCCACTGGTCTTACCATGTTCCCCACCATCCTGAAGCAGCTGGCTTGATAGAATGATGGAATGGCCTCTTAAAGACACAATTAGGTGGAAGTAGCCTGGAGGGCTGGGGCAGGGTCCTCCAGAAGGCAGTATATGCTTTGCCTTCTCTCTCGCTGGTAGTTCGTCTTGCTGCTGTAGACTGGAGACTAGCCGATCTTTTGGAATTCATCAGACCTTCAGCACCAGATTGGGGCTACTGAGACATCCAGCCTTGTGGACTGAGCAACTATGGATTCTCAGCCTCTCCAGTGTGGTGCAGGCATCGTTGGACTGCTCTGACTCTATCTTGTGAGCTAAGCTGATAAATCCCTATACATATATATTCATTCTACCAGTTGTCTCTTTGGAGAACCCTGACTAATATAGTCATAAAATGTGATTATGTTTATGAAGAATTTTTTTCTTCCTACCTATAAGTCTGTCTGAATTTTTGTTGTGTACATGTTTTATTACTAGGCACAAATATATTAACTCCTGAAAAACTTAACTTTCATGTGGAAATTTACAAATTAATGACAAAAGGGAAATATTTGAAACATTATAAATATAGGGGCTGGAGGGATGGCTCAATGGTTAAGAGCCAGTGCTACTCTTGCAGAGGACCCAAGTTTGGTTTCCAGCACCCATAAGACAGCTAACACATGTGTAAACTCCAGTTCCAAGGATCCGATGCCCTCTTCTGGCCTCCGTAGGCATTGCACAATAGAAATGAACTTACATGCAGGCAGTACATGCACACACATAAAATAAAAACAAATAAAATATTTGAAATCATTGCATTTATGTGTGGTGGGTGGTGTTCAGCGGGCTTCCAGTTCTTTTTCCTTTTTCCTTTAGTCGAGGAACCCAGCTCACAGGGTGGTGTCACCCTTACTTAGGGTGGATTTTCTCTCAGTTACATATCCATAGATATGCCTCCTAGGTGATTCTAAATCCAGTCAAATTGATTATCTAAATTAACTATCACTCAGTTTTTCTTATATCCTTCACAGAACCAAAAGACATTTGTGTAGCTAAGCCCTCTTCCTGTTGCTTTTCTGCTGTCACCCCACTCTTGGTTTCAGCAGATTATTCTTTGTGATACTATTTCTGAGTTGTAATCCATATGAGGCAATCTTTCATTAAAACATGAGTTCTGTAAAAGCCAGAATAGACTAGCCAAGGGAGCTAGACCAGAGAAGATAGCTTCTTTCTGTTATGTTCAATGCAGTTTTCTGCTGCTTTTATGAAATGCTTGTGCAATTTAAATTTACTCTTTTGGATTTTAGATCATTCACAACTTCATAAGACGCATCCAGACCAAAATCAAAGACCTTTTACAGCAAATGGAGGAGGGGCTGAAGACAGCTGACCCTCACGACTGCTCTGCCTACACTGGTTGGACAGGTGAGGGGACTGCCTTACGTGTTCCATCCTAGACTCGTGCACACAGACCCTGGCTTTGAAATCGTCTTTTCTTTTAAAATGGTAAAGTTTCATTCCCTGTAAGTGTTAGACTGTCTTCATGGATGAGATGCCTTGGAATTTTGTTTCTGAAGAAATACTGTCTGAAGGCTTGACCTTCATGTAGTATATTTTTATTACATTATTTATTTAACATAATATATAGCTATGAGAATTTGTTTTGGTTTTTGTTGCTGTTGTTACATTATTCTACATGACAAGTTGTGATTGAGTGGTTTCTCTGGTCTGTTTCATAGACTTTGCTACTTGTGCTTAATTTGACTCATTTGTATGTTTTTATTTTTATTTTTATGATAAATATTTTTATTTTATTTATCATTTAAATAAACAGCTAGTAATATACTTCAGACCAAAAGAAAAAAAAAATGTGATCTCAAAAATTGACTTGTCTTAGCTAAACTCTACACCCTTATTACCCTGTTACTGTGGTCTTGCCTTCCCCATCCTTGTGATTTCTGTAGAAGGAACTCTGATGAGACACACATCATTTGGAAGATACGTAGAGGTCATTGCAGAGTAAAGTGGAGCTCACTCCACAGATGAAAATGGACCATTTTATAGGACAGCATATTCTTAAGGGATCAGAGTGAACAATGAACAGTTACCATTGTGCAACTTGTGTTTTAGGCCAAATTTATACTATTTCTAAAATATGTAGCTTTTCCTGAAGGACTTTTTCCTGCCTACATCATCAACCAAGCTGTTTGGATTGACAGTTGTAGGAAGGGACAATGCAATTGCCTTTTTTTTTTTTAAATCAGAAAGCCTGCTAAGAGTAATCTTAAAAGTTTATGGCTCCTGAAACAAAGTTTAGATGATTCTCTATCAGTGACCTTGCCTGGGCAGTTCAGACTGTCACATCTCATGCCAGGGCCAGAGGTAGGATTTCAGTCTCATTCTTTTGGTCAGTAATAAGTTTCAAAACTCGGTTTTACAAGACACTAATTATCAGGGAGTGGTCCAGCCCCAATGCCCTCCAAGCCTACTAGCATCTAACTTGCCAGCTGCCACTACCAGGTAGCCAGCATTGTAATAGCTATATGAGGTGTATAGAAGAAGACAGATTTTGTTCTCAGAAACTGTAGTAAAGTCTGATTAATTGCTAAATGATAATTTACATATAAACTTGGAGACTTTTTCTGTTAGTTTAAAAATATTTTTTTTCTCTGAGAATTCATTCATATATACAATGTATTTTGATCATATCCACCCCCCACTACCTCCCTCCAATTCATCTAGGACCCCTAACCCATCTTCTGCCCAACTTCTTGTCCTTTCATGATCATCATCATTGTCGTCTCATCATCGTTATTGCTAGTGGTGGTGGTTGTAGTAGTAACCCCCGAGTCCAATTAGTGCTGACCATGGGGCAAGGTTCCAGCAGTCATATCCCAAAGGACTGTGACCCTCCCCCTCTCAGCATCCATCAACTGCCAATAGCTCCTGAGCTGAGTGGGGCCTAGGGTGGCTCTCCTCATCCATACCAGAATTTTGACTGACTTGATCTTATGCACATCTTGTGCAGGCAACCACAGCTTTAGTGAGTTGATGTGTGCAACAGCCATGTCATGTCCAGAAGACAGCATTTCACAGCTCTTCTCCCCATCCTCCAGTTCTTACATTCTTTCTGCCCCATCTTCTGTGAGGTTCTCTGAGCCTTGGGTGGGAGGAGTTTGCTATATAGAGGACCCAACTATGCTAAGCATTCACAGTCACTTATTCTAGCATTTTGACCAGTTACACGTCCCTGCTTTTCAGACAAAGGTTGGAAGCAGCTCACATCTATTTGTGTAAACATAAATATGCAGATGACAATTTGACAACATATTCATTTAGTGAAACAAAAGTAGATTTCCCTCATAAGCCCTATGGTAACCTCCCAGACATGGGCTTTTGACCAGGTTTGCAGTACCAGCCATAAATTCCCTCCTATGGAGCAGGCCTCAAGTCCAGTCAGAAAGCAGTTGGTTACCTCCCTAAATGTCATGCCATTACTGCACCAATAGGCATAACTTGCATGGCAAGTCAGTACTGGACCATGCAGGATCCTGTGCTGGGTAACTCTGTTGATGCCTTTTCACCAGCCTGCATAGCCCTTTCCAGCACTTTGAAAGCTAGCAGCAGAGAGGTCAAGTTTAGTTGATTTCTGATTGTCCTGTAACCTCAGCTTGGTTTCCAACATAGCTGCACTGGTTTATACTGCCTCTGTTGGTGCATAGGAGACCCCTCTCTACACACTCACTGTCGCATTTGTATGCCTCTCTATTCCTGGTAGCCATTCTGACTGAGGTTAGATAGTCTTGAAGTAGTTTTAATAGCCATCTCCCTCGTAGTTAAGGATGCCGAGCACTTAAAGTATTTGTTTACTGAACATTTATATTATTTTTTCTTTTTGAGAAATTTCTGTTCATATCTATAGTCCATTTTAAAATTTGGGTTTTTTTCTTCATGTTTAGTTTTTTTTTTTTTAGCTCTTTGTATATTCTATACACTAATCTTTAGTTGGATGTCTACCTGTTAAAGATTTTTGTGGCATTACCGTGCTACATTACAATTATTTGAATAAACAGTCTGACTCTTAAGTTTTTAAGAGTGAGCCCAAACTTGGAGGACATCATTCCTCCAGATGTCTCTTGGAACTGTGTCCCAGAACTCTGCCCTAAGTCAGGCCTTACCCATAATTTTATTCAAAATTGTTCCTCCAGCTTCAGTTGGGGAAGTGCAAGCTTGGATCCACTGGTGTTTTATCAGACTGTCCTGCCTTTTCATCCCTAGTTCTAGAATATCGCTGTTCTAGTTAGTTTCTCCATTGCTGACCAATACCGACTTGAGGAGGAAAGGGTTTATTTGTCTTACATCTCCTGGGTCACAGTTCATCAGGGAGCCC
Source organism: Nannospalax galili (assembly GCF_000622305.1). Lineage (NCBI taxonomy): Eukaryota > Metazoa > Chordata > Mammalia > Rodentia > Spalacidae > Nannospalax > Nannospalax galili. The sequence continues at coordinate 2,923,859 of NW_008332644.1, read as the reverse complement.
AAGATAGGAACTCAGGGCAGGAACCTGGAGGCAGGAGCTAGAGCACAGGCCATGGAGGAACCCTGCTTACTGGCTTGCTCCCCTGGCCCCTGCTCAGCCTGCTTTCTTATACAACACAGGACCACCTGCCCACGGGTGGCACCACCCACAGTGGGCTGAACCCACCCACATCACTCAATAATCAAGAAGATGCCCCACAGACACGGCTACAGGCCAGTCCAATGGAGGAAATTCTCCAATTCAGGCTCTCTCTACCCAGGTGTGTCAAGTTGACAACTAAAGCCATCTAGCACAACCCTTCAATGGGTTTACCTTTCTCTTTAGACCCAAGTAATCCTTATAGCATCTTCTGTAGAGCTAGATTAATTAATGGTGATAAATTCCTTTAATCTGCCTTTTATCATGGAAAAAATTTTATTTGTCCTTCAATTTTAATAGATGGTTTTGTTGAGTATAATAGTCTGGGTTAGCAGTGTGGTCTTTCAGAACTTGGAATACATCTTTCGAGGCCCCTTCTGGCTTTAAAAGTTTCTGTTAAATAATCAGGTTTTATTCTGATATGAGACTGGACGTTTCTCCAGCTTCGGTAGTACCCTTTCTTTGTGTTTTTACTGTTTTAACTATAATATGTTGTGGAATGTTTTTCTGGTCCTCTCTATTTGGTGTCCCATATGTCTCTTTTACCTGGACGGGTATCTTTTTCTCTAGGTTTGGGAATTTTTCTTCTGATTTTACTGAAAATATTCTTTTTGTTTTTGATATGGTAGCCTTCTCTTCCTCTGTCTATGCGCATAATTCTAAGGTTATATCTTTTTGTGGTGTCCCAGAGCTCCCCAAGTTCTGTTCATATGTGTGTGTGTTTCATATATATATATAATAGTAATAATAATTAATAATAATAATAATGTTGAATGAAAAACAGCATGCAGAATGAGTGGGGAAAGCCACAGTGATGAGCAAGTGAGGATCCAAGGTAGAATCTGTTCTGCTCTTAACAACCAGCCCCCCTCCCCCTTATCAGCAAGGTGTTATTTCATACCCTTAGCAGGAACTTGTATGAGTGACAAGTTGGCAGATCATTCTGGGAGAGAAAGAGAAGACAAGGAAAGGGTATAGAGAACGGCATCTAGACCTTTAAAGAAAAGACACTACTGAAAAGGGGAGACTGGCCTGCAAGGCAGATGTGGTACTGTTACCAGCACTTAGGGCCTAAGCCCACCACCTCAGCTCCCCTGTGTTCCTAGGACACAGAAATTGATAAAGTAGAGTTATTTCCTGTTTAGCCAACATGTCTAACCCTTCCCACCACCACACCTGTGGCCATCTTAAAATTTGTCTCAGAAAGTCAGGAGATAAAGGTTAGGACGCATGTCAATTTAGTTGTGAGACAGTTAGCTGGTCCTTCCCTTGGGCTAATGGGGACCTGAGTCCCAGGCTGTTCACATTGTCTTCATTTTGTTATAAGGACAGCTTTGCATTTGAGCCTGGGTGAAGGGAAATGGGATATTACCGATCCCCTATTTTTTTAAATTGCCATATTTTAAATGTGATAAGGTTTAATTTGAAGATGTACGATGCTGTGAATTAACTAATTGAAGAGAGAAATAAATATTTAGAGAAATTTAAAAATTAAAAGTAAAAAATCAGAAGCGGATACTAGATGAAGTCCAGCCTTCATATTGAAGAACCTACTTTACTTTTAATCATGTTTTGTTTGACCTTTTTGCCACCATATCACTCTTCAGTGCAATGTACTTTCCATGCAGTGTACCTACCAAGTGTATATGTATGCTGATTCCTTTTTACTTAGCTGTCATGCTGACTTTTTTTACTAATACATATTAATTGAACATTAATGGGTTTGGTGTGGCCTACAGCATGCACTAATCAAATCCAGTCATTCTTCTCCCATCCCCTATTATCCAGGAATTATAGTTTTTGTTTTTGTTTTTGTTTTTTGTGTATAAGTGTATTGCCTGCATATGTGTAAGTGCACTGTGTTTTGCAGTGCTCATGGAGGTCAGAAGAAGGCATCAGATCCCCTGGAACTGGAGTTACAGACTGTTGTTAGCCGCCATGTAGGTGCTGGAATTCGAACCCGCGTCCTCTGTAAGAGTGGCCAGTGCTCATAACTGAGCCATCTCTCCAGCCCCTAGAGTGTGATTTTTTTTTCTTTTTCTTTTTTTTTTTTAGGAAGCCACATAAGTCATCCTCCAAAGATTTTCTGGCAGAGAGCCCTCATTCAAAGGTTTTTCTTGAGCTTCTGGTTCTTTTTCTTTGTGAGAGAGGGCTTTGCAAGAGGGTCTCATGTGGCCCACTCTGGCCACAGAGTCACAATGGAGCTTAAGATGTCTTTGAACTCCTAATGCTGCTGCCTCCATTTCTCAAGTGCCGGGATTACATGTGTGTGCCACTGTGCCTGTTCTGAACTGAAATACAAAAAATTAGGAGCCATAAAATCCAGAAAAGTACTCATTTAATTTGGGATAGCAGAGAAGGAAATTAAGAGAAACAAACAATAAGAAAAGGAGTTAAGCTGGCTTGAGACACAGAGGAGACTGGGTACACCATGGCACAGCCAAGAGTCAACCAGGAGTGAATAGACACTGCAATGTCTTCTCTTGTCTGAAAGTGCGAGACATTGAATCAGTCTGTCAATCCAGTTAGCCGGAGTTTGGCCTGTTCTGTGGCTTTTCCTACTGTAATTTCTGTGTCTGTGTTTTGGGAGATTTTTTTTTTAAAGAAATAAATGGCATCTATTTTTTAAATGCCTCCCATTCTGAAATATAGGATCTATGTAGATCACTTAGCGTAGATGAAGTATCTTCCTGAAGGTAAAAAGGAAAGGTTGTAACGTTCTTCTTCTGGGGTGGGCATCATCCCAGGCATAGCACTTCTGTACCTGCAGCTGTACCGGGTCACTGGTGACCAGACCTACCTACTCCGATCCCTGGACTATGTAAAGAGAACACTCCGAAATCTGAGTGGTCGCAGAGTCACTTTCCTCTGTGGAGATGCTGGGCCCCTTGCAGTGGGAGCTGTGATATATCACAAACTCAAGAGTGAATGTGAGTCCCAGGAGTGCATCACAAAGTGAGTTTTAAAAGCTGAAAATACTCTAAATTTTTTGTAAACCTGTTGCTGTGCAGAAAGTCAACAATTAAGCTATTTTCTAATCCACAGTTGCAAACAGGTCACTAAAAAGTGAATGGTGGGATCATGTGCTTTCTTTATATCACTACAAGACTATGTCTTAATTTTAGCCATCTTTTCTCACCAATGTTGGTTGCCTTCAGTGAAGAAAATAGACTCAGACCCACAAAATTAATTTGAAAACAACTAATCATGGATTCAATATTTAGCTCTTAGTTATAGCAGTAAGGAAATTACGATGGAGCATGAGCTTTATTGCAGTGATTGGCTTATATTTTTTCTTGAACAAACAGAAAATACAGTTTTTTCCTTGGGTCTGGTAGAGTATTTGGCATATCTAGGCAATTAATGTTGTTCAAAATATTTCCTAAGCACTGACTAACTACATCTCAGTTCTGTGTTTAGCATGTGTGTAGTAAGTGCAACTGTGTTGTGCAATGCTTGAAGAATTAGAAGAGGACATTGGATCCCCTGGAACTGGAGTTACAGATGGTTGTTATCTGCCATGTGGGTGCTAGGAATCGAACCTGGGTCCTCCGCAAGAGCAGCCAGTGCTCTTAACTGCTGAGCCATCTCTCCAGCTCCATGTTACTTAGATTTTTACATTGAATTCTTCTAATGCCAGATTTCAAAATGTGAACTATATTTTTACTACATGGTTTAGAATAAGTATAAAGGTAGAAATTTTGAGCAGAAAGAATTTTTTTCAGTGCTGGACACTGAATCCAGGACCTCCTGTCCTACACTGAGGTACATTTCCAATCCAAATATTTCATTCTTAATTTTGATATTTAAAATAGGAACTAACAGACAAGAGCTTTCAATGTTTTATGGGTATTTTTTGTCATAATTTTAAATAAAATAATAACCCATTCCTCGGGTGATGGAGTTAAGTTTCTGTTTCAGGAAGAGCACTTCAGACTTTCTAGGATAATAATTCGTGTTGTTGGTTAGACTTCTACAGATGCATAGAACTGTTATCTGTCAAGAGTCAGAGCTTCCTGACGAGCTGCTTTACGGACGAGCCGGTTATCTGTATGCCTTGCTATACCTGAACACAGAGATTGGCCCAGGCACTGTGTGTGAAAAAGCTATTAAAGAGGTATAGTGGGGGCAACTTGACCTTTGGATGTTCAGTGCTATCTGTCGGCAGTTATGTTCAGAGAAGCCTCTGCTTCTAGGTGGGATCAGTTTTTAAAAACATCTCATAAAATGTATTTTAAAAAGCTGCTCTTGGGGCTGAAGAGATGGCTCAGCGGTTAAGAGCACTGACTGCTCTTGCAGAGGACCAGGGTTCAATTCCCAGCACCCACATGGCAGCTATGAACTGTCCTTAGCTCCAGTTCCAGGGGATCCGACAGCCTCTTCTGACCTCCGCGGCATTGCAAGACACGGGTGCACTCACATACATGCAGGCAATACACTCATACACATAAAAATAATAAATAATATTTTAAAAAAGAGCTGCTCTTCTCAGAAATACCTTTCTTAAAGCTATGTTCTCTTCTACTCGTTGATTTGGCTGAGTTTCACTGAGACCACCCAGTTCAACTTCAGGAAGTTAGAGCAGGTGACTGCAGCCAGCTCTCCACACTCCTCCACCCTATTCTGCTGTCCTCTATGTACACCTATCACATAACAAGATATGGTTTGTCACCTTAGCCTGCTTGGAGAAGGAAAAGAAGCCGCTTCCTTTGTCTGGATCTCATTTACAAGTGCCCACCTCGTGTCAGCTTGCATCTTGTTGCTGCAACCTAGAAGACTGGCTGGAAGGCCAGGTGCCCAGCTAAAACTGTATCACACTACTTCAGGGACCAGAGGCATAGATAATAGGAGGCACGAATGTGAGTCCTCACAACATAGTCATTCCAGAGATTAGATCCAACACTGCAGACCACGTTTCAGCAGTCTCCTCAACTAAACTTGCACCTGTAGCCTGTCTTAGAGCTGTGCTTGTCCTTTGAGAAAACATTGCATCTACGAAGAAAATAAGAAATTTGAAACTGTTTTTAATAAGAAGTTTTTGTGATTTTAGTCAGCTTTTCATAACAAAGCACTTTTGATTCCTTGGCCAGACTTCTTTTTTAAAAACAAAAATATTTAGTTAGTTTATATGTATGTGCATTGCCTATGTGGGGTCCAAAGGTGTCAGATCCCCTGAACTGGGATTACGGGTGGTTGTGAGCCACAGTTTGGGTGCTGGGAACTAAACCTGGGTCCTCTGCAAGAGCTGCAAGTACTCTTAACCACTGAGCCATCTCTACAGCCTCTGGTTAGACTTCTTAATATATTTTCTCCTTAGGCATTATCTCCTGATTCCTCTCTGCCTGCATGTATTAAATAAAAATAATTGTTAGCTACTAGCTGCTTAAATTTTTCTAGATTAAACAATCTCTCTGCCCCCTGGTGTTAAGGAGAGCGGAGGAAGATACCCGTAAGTTCTATAAACTTATGGTGTCTCCTTATCTCTGTAGGTAGTCACTGCTATTATTGAGTCAGGTAAGAACTTGTCAAGGGAAGAAAGGAAGACGGAGCGCTGCCCCCTGTTGTATCAGTGGCACAGGAAGCAGTACGTTGGAGCAGCCCATGGTATGGCTGGGATCTACTACATGTTAATGCAGGTAAGTAACAGCTCTCTGCAGTAATAAATACAGTGACCATAGTTCAATGTACTAGATCAATATGAATAGGAAATTAACTTCTTCATACAGACCTAACAGGCTGAATTGAAGTAAAGTCCCTACTTTGAGTTACAGAAGCTTAAGCTCTGTTTCACAGCAGATCTAAAAACACATTCTGCATATAGTTCTGTTCTGTAGTTGCCCATCACCCACAGTTTCCCTCTGTCTTGATGGATTGAAGTAGGAACTCATAACAGAGGGTAAAGCTTCAGGAAGCAAGAAGGCCCCATGATCCCAAGGCAGAGTTTTTGTCATTCTTTGGTGCCCCAAAATTGCTGTCAGGTATATTTGAAGTTGCTAGTCAGTTTGCTGCTGTGGTCCTGATCTTGTCCCCCCAGTTAGCCCTGGTGCCTCTGGGATGCAGTCAGAAATTCACCCTAAGTCTTACTTCAACTAACATTTCTGTGTTAGGAACACAGTTGCTTTTTCTAAAAAAAAAGTAGGGCAGATGATGGAGTTTGTCCCAGGCCAAGGGCAAGAGGATGCTACTGCTGTTTCCTGTAAATGGCAGGTGTCCACTCAGGCCCTCAGTGGACTGGCTTATGATACCGCTATGGAGATGGCCATTTGCTTCACAGAGACAGCAAATGAAATGTTATCCCCTCTGCACAGATCCCCATTGACAGCGCCTAGACAGCGCCTCACATCCCCACTGACAACACCTAGATAGCGCCTCAGTTTTTGTTTTTTAAACACTAATAACCTTGGAGGAAACCTTACATGGTTTAGGTTCAGATGTCTAGATTGATTTTGTTCTTTAAGAAAAATACAAATTATGAAATTTCCACTTGTTTGCTTTCAAAGTGCAAGACAGAGGAACACTGGTTAGTACGTGCTGTTTAGACATTTGTGCTACCTTTTACAGAGGTGATTTCATGGTGTGACGCTACTATCTGAGGTGGCCAAGTTGGGAGACAGCTAGCCTGGGGGCTGCATGTGCATATTCCCCTCCATACCACCTCTGTCCTGTATCATGTGGTCTCATATTCTGAGAACCTACTACACATTGCCATTTAGAAGCCTGTCATTACAGTCTATACAAAAGTTTGTTCACATGAGATTTGAAAAGTGGAAGTCTACTTTTACAATGGCAATGGCAGGACAAAGACAATTCTTTTACAAATTTCTTTCTTTCTTTCTTTCTTTCTTTCTTTCTTTCTTTCTTTCCCTTCCCCTTCTTTCCTTCCTTCCTTCCTTCCTTCCTTCCTTCCTTCCTTCCTTCCTTCCTTCCTTCCTTCCCTCCCTCCCTCCCTCCGTCTTACTGAGACACAGTCTCCCTGTAGTCACAGCTGGCCTGGAATTCCCTATGTAAACCAGGCTGGTCTTGATCTCACAGAGATCCCTCTGCCTCTGCCTCTCAAGTGCTGGGATTAAAGCGTGCACCACCATGCTTAGCCAGAAATTCTCATTCTTTGATGAAACTAGGAGATGTACAGAAGCACATATTCTTATACATAAACTAAAAATAGGCAAATGCCCTAACAGAACAGAATATCACCTGAAAGGGAGACTGCTGGCAAGAAACAAGTCAGTTTCTCCTGCATAAGCATAGAATTGAAGGTTGTAAGCGACCTGTGTCTGTGTTGAAGGTGACATAGCGGAGCTCCTTCAAACATTTCTCAGGAGCCTCTGGGTCACTGTTAGGCTGTTCCTCGAAAGAGCGACAGAGGGAAGTGGGGTTGGAAGAGATGAACTGACTTTTTGGATCAGAGAAAGTCAGGCTCAGAGACAGTGAGAAGGGCCTGAACTCCACAGGGCAGGTGGCAGGATCACTGTGTGCCTCAGTTAGCCTCAGACACACACCCCCACCCCCGCCTCCCTTTCACCCCAACTGGCAGGTCAGCCTCCACCCAGGTAAGGGTGGAGTAAGGAACTGATCTCCTGATTATTTACCCTCCTCACTGCTGTGTCTTGGGGCTCTCTGCTCTCCTCTGATCCTGGGTCCTTGTGATCTGTTGAAAAAATTCAAATGCGAAACACATGTGCAAAAGGTGGATCATTGCAGAGGACAGGTTCAAGTTTGACAGTGCGTGATAGGCAAAGGGACCGTTGCACAATCTACATTTTAGGCAGGCTTTATACCATTTCTAAAGTCTCTGGATCAAGCAGCTTTCCTGAGGGTTTCTGTTCTGTCCAGGTGATTGACAGGCCTGTTTGGATTGACTGTCACAGGAAGGAACAAAGCTGTCTTTATTCTTTTTCAAAAAGCTTCCTGCTACATAGTAATTTTGTAAGTTTAGGGCTTCAGAAACCAGATCTAGTAAGTATCAGTTAATGAACTTGAGGACAGTTTGGGATGCCCTGTCTCCTCCCAGATCCCATTCCTTTGACCAGTAATTGAGGCTTGCTGTTCTGGTCTTGGTTTTACAAGCTGCTGATTAGGAGGAAGAGGTGCAGCCTAATGTCCTCATCCTACTGATACTCAACTAGCTAACTAACGGCTGCAATAAGATTCCTGAAAGAAGCAACTTGAGGGAAGAAGGGTTTATGTGGCTCATGGTCTGTGGAAATACAATCCATTAGAGTTGAGGAGAGCACTGTACATGGAGTATGAGGCAGCTGGTTATGGTGCACCAGAAGTCAGAGTTCAGGCCAGAAACAAGGCCAGCTTAGAGCCCTTAAGGCCTAGCCTTCAATGACCCACACTTCCTTCAGCCTGGACGAACCTCTTAAAGTTTCCATAACTTCTCAAAATAGCATCCCCAACTGGGTACTGAGTGTTCAAACTCATGAGCCTGTTGGGGACATTACACATTCAAATCATGACAAACACCCATCTCAGATAAAAGATTTATAGGCAACAGGTATTTTCAAATCCTCATCAGACACATTAGCTAGGCATCTGTAATAGTTAAATTTCTTTTCATTTTTGAAATTTTTATTGAATTTTTGTGTATTTCATATAATAGGTCTTGATCAAATTTAGATCCCCTACCTTGTCTGTACCCCCCATAACTCCCCTCCACCAGATTTCATGCATTCTGACACATATGTTAAATCCTATCTGTTCAAGCGTTTGTACCTAGATGTCCCTTTGTGCAAGTTCATCCACTGTAGTCTAGTCAGCCTATCTAGACTCACTCCCTTTAAAAACATCTACTTTCTCAAAGTAATCAGTTGTCAATGGTTCCTTGGCTAGGGTTGGGGCCTGCTATGCACTTCCCTTGTTCTATGCTGGGACTTTTGTCTGATTGAATGGACATGGGTCTTGTACCTGCTGTCACCATTGTTTTAAGTTCATAAGAGCAAGTTCCCAGAGGCCTGAAAGTCTCTGTTTCCTTGTGTTCATGCACAAACACTGGCTCCTACAATCTTTCCATCCCTTCTTCAGCAGTAGTCCCTGAGCCATGGGTGGGTAGAGTTTAATATAGGAGTCCTATCCAGGGACACTCACTCTGCAGTCTCTTATACTCTAAAACTTAGCCAATTGTGGCCTTCTGTGTGCATTGCACTCTGTTGTATGAGGAAGCTTCACTGGTTCGAGTTGAGGGATGTATTAGTATTCTCTCTACCCCCCATTCCACTATGTTCCATAAGCCATAGGTATAGAGGTTCCACTGTAGATGTGTTACTTAGGGCTGGGCATCTCTCAGACATATATTCTGTGTGTGTAACCAGGTGTAGGAACTCTGCAGTGCCACCCATGAGTTCCCTCCCATTCAGAGGGCTTTAAGTCCAATTAGATAACTGCTGATTACCCCCTTGATAACAGTGCCACTACTGTACCAATAGAGGTAGTTTGCTGTGCTGGACATTGTGGTTAATAGGTTTTAGAGCTAGCCTGGACCATTGATTTATTTTCTTCTTAGCAGCTTGCATAGTATCCTTTAGAGCTATTAGGGCTATTCTTTAGGGAGAAGGCCTTCAGATCAGTTCCAGCTCCATTGCTCCAAGTCCTGTGTCTGAAGTATGTCCTGTCTTCAGTAGTAGGGTCTTATCTTCAAGATCTGGGAGGTAACCAAGGGCTGTGGCAATAGCCTGTGTTATTTGGGGAGTCTCTTGGACTACCCTGATCAACAACTTGAAGGGAGGTTTCTCCTTTCTGGCAACAGTGTTCCTTATTATATAGCCTTCAGATATACACGAGCACTCGTGTTCAGATATTGCATGTGCATTTTTAAAGGATTTTTAAGCTAATACATTTCCCTCTGGCTTTTTAAAAATTGTTTATTTAATAACCATATAATTAGAAGAAGCATTTCATTATAACAGCATTGACATATTCAATAACAATTTCCTGAGCTAAGATGCATCTCTTTCAAAATTGGCTGTGAATTTTAAGATTACAGTTGAACTAATACAATTATATAATATTGTACTCAGTATAAACTGAATATGAT
>NW_008332644.1:2913307-2913529 GCF_000622305.1 Nannospalax galili | reverse complement strand
TAAAGTCATCAGGTAGATTTCAATGGTAATGTTTTTCACATCTACTAATTATTAAGGAGCAAATTTTTATGCTTTGAAGAATTATCTTTTTTTCTTTTTTTAAAAATTTATTTATACACCTGTATCCCAGGTGGCACTGTCCCATAGCCTCCCTCCCCCTACTAGAGCCCTTATACTCTGATATCCCTGCTGCTGTCTGCTGTGTTGTCGGCACCCCCAGCC
>NW_008332644.1:2912511-2913115 GCF_000622305.1 Nannospalax galili | reverse complement strand
TCAACTCAAAAGAAGGTATCGCTTGTCTGGCATTGTTGCTTGTTATGTAGACTTTAGCTATACATATGGATTCTTATGAAATTATGTTGGCCCATTTAATCTTTGGTTATACTCTCCTGGGTGTTTAAAGACATACAGTTAGTCCAGATAAACCGATTTATTTTTACTCTTAAGGTCATTTGAGGATCTGTTCCTCAGGTGTCACATGGGCTTGGGAGGAGCCCCTGGCTCCTTTCTTTTACCAGTTCCACCTATGTGAAGGTAAGTCAAAGGTCCTGCTCGACCATGGTTGGCTTCACTTGGAAGCATGGAGGAAATGATTTATAAACTTTAAAAAGTTTATAGACTGGACACTGGTTCAGGTCCATCTAGTGGGGTCTCTTCAGCCTCCTTGATCAAGAGGACAGGTGACCCACCACCATTATAGGACATTTTGAGAGATGCTCATAGTCCCCTGGAACTAGTCGACCTAGGAGGGCAAGGAGCAAAAACTGTCCTTTATGTCCCTCTGATCAAATTATTATAGACCTCAATGTATGTCTGTTAAACACCCAAGAAGGTTAGCTCCACCAGTCTGGTATTTTTAATTACTGTGTGTCATGTA
>NW_008332644.1:2911682-2912233 GCF_000622305.1 Nannospalax galili | reverse complement strand
TTTCCCACTTAAGGTGCCCCCATTTACCCCCTTTCTCCCTTAATAATACTCTTCTCCTACTGTCCTACCTCCCCTGAGCTCCTTCTTTCCCTTTATCCCCTAGGTTCCTTGTATGCCGATCCCTCCCCTCTCCTTTAAACTAACCCAATTTTTATCCATATCTCCCTTATTAAGGCCTGTTTCTGACCGTTCTTCTCTTTCAGGTTCTTTCCTTTCCTTTACCTCCCTGGTTCCTTTCCATTATCCTGGTTCCTGTAGTTATGTCTGGATACCTACTCACTTATCAGGATTTGGTTCTAAGATCCACACATGAGGGAGAACATACGTTGATTTTTTTTCTGAGTCTGTGTTACTTCACTTAGTATAACGGTTTCTAGATCCATCCATTTACCTGCAAATTTCATTATTTCATCTTTCTTTACTGCTGACTAGAATTCCACTGTGGAAATATAGCACATTTTTGTTAACCACTCATCAGTTGAGGGGCACTTAGGTTGTTTCCAACTCTTAGCTATTGTGAAAAGAGCAGCAACAAACATGGTTGTACAAGT
>NW_008332644.1:2893230-2911658 GCF_000622305.1 Nannospalax galili | reverse complement strand
GGAGTGGTATAACTGGGTCAAATGGTAGGTTCATTTGTAGTTTTTTAGGAGCTCTCCATACTGCTTTCCATAGGGGTTGAACCAGTTTGCAGCCCCAACAGCAGTGGATGAGTGTTCCCCTTTCCCCACATCCTCTCCAACATTTGGTATCATTTGTTTTCCTGATCTTAGCCAGTCTGACTGGGGTGAGGTGAAATCTTAAAGTGGTTTTAATTTGCATTTCCCTAATTATTAGTGATGTTGAACATCTTTTAAGATGTTTCATAACCATCTTTACTTCTTCTTTTGAGAACTCTCTGTTCAGCTCCTTAGTCCATCTTTTAATTGGGTTGCTTCTTGTCTTGGTTCTCTGTTTTTTGAGTTCGTTATAAATTCTTGTTATTAAACCTCTGTCAGATGTGTCGCTGGTGAAGATTTTCTCCCATTCTGTGGGTCTTCTGTTTACTTCCTTGGTTGTTTCCTTTGATGTATAGAAGCCTTTTAGTTTAATGGGGTCCCATTTGTCATTTCTTGCCCTTGTTTCCTGAGCAATTGATGTTCAGTTTAAAAAATCCTTTCCTACACCTATATCTTGTAGGTTTTTCCCAATGTTTTCTTCTAATAGTTTCAGAGTTTCAGGCTTTACATTGACATCTTTGAGCTATTTGGAATTGACTTTTGTGCAGCATGAAAGTTAGGGGTTTAGTTTCATTCTTCTACAAATGGAGATCCAGTTTTGCCAGCCATTCGCTGAACATGCTGTCTTTTCTCCAGTTACTGTTCTTGGCCCCTTTGTCAAATATCAGGTGGCTGAAATTGTATTTATTCATATTGGGGTCTTCAATTTTGTTCCATTGGTCTATGGGTCTATTTTTTGTGACAACAATGTTGTTTTTATGACTATAGCTCTGTAATACTGTTTTAAATATGGTATAGTAATCCCTCCGGCATTGCTCTTAGTGCTCAGGGTTGTTTTGGCTACCCGAGGTCTTTTGTGCTTCCATAGGAATCTTACGATAGTTTTTTCCAATTCTGTGAAAAATGTCTTGGGGATTTTGATTTGCATTGCATTGAATCTGTATATGACTTTTGGCCCAATCCATGAGCATGGGAGGTCCTTCCATCTTCTGATGTCTTCCTCAATTTCTTTCTTTAAAGAGTTAATATTTTCTTTGTAGAGCTCTTTAATGTCTTTGGTCAGGTTTATTCCAAGGTATTTTATTTTTTTTGTGGCTATTGTGAATGGGAGGGTTTCCCTGTGCTCTTTCTCTGACTGCTTGTCATTGGTATATAGAAAGGCTATAGACTTTTGTAGGTTAATTTTGTAACCTGCCACTTTACTGAATGTGTTAATAATTTCTAGGAGTTTGCGCGTGGAATTTTTGGCGTGCCTTAGATATATTATCATATCATCTACAGAAAGGGATAATTTGAGCTCTTCTTTTCCAATTTTTACTCCTTTAATTTCCTTCTCTTGTCTTATTGCTCCTGCAAGAGTTTCAAGTATTATATTAAAGAGAAGAGGGGATAATGGACAGCCTTGTCTGGTTCCTGATTTCAATGGGAATGCTTCCAGTTTTTCTCCATTTAGAATGATGTTGACTGTGGGTTTGTTATATATGGCTTTAATTATGTTGAGGTATGTTCCCTCCAGTCCAGTTCCCTCTAGGACTCTGGCTTTTTATGACACCTAAGCTTTATCTCTTCTCTTCTCTTCTCTTCCTTCTCTTCTCTTCTCTTCTCTTCTCTTCTCTTCTCTTCCTCTCTCTCTCTCTCTCTCTCTCTCACCTCCCTCCTCCCTCCCCAGTTTAAGTACCCCCATTTTCCTTGATAATACATGTCTCCTATTATACCCTCTCTCTTGAGTTCCTTCTTCCCCTTTACCCCCAGGGTTCCTTGTGTGTATCATGATTAATTTTGTGTGTCAGTTTGCCTGAGCCATGGTGCCTAGATACTTGGTCAAACATTATTCTGGATATTTCATTGAGAGTGTTTTGAGATGAGATTTTCATTTAAATTGGTAGAGTTTGAACACAGCCATTTGCCCCTCATAATATAGATGGGCCTCATGTAATCAATTGAAGTGCTTTTTAAAAATTTTTTATTTTATTTTATGTGTATGAGTGTACTGTCTACATGTATGTAAGTGTACCCATATCATGCAGTACCCAGGGAGGTCAGAAGAGGGCATCAAATCCCATGGAACTGGAGCTATGGATGATTGATAGCTGCCATGTGGGTACTGGGGACCAAACCCGGGTCCTCTGCAAGAGCATCTAGTGCTCTTAACTACTGAGCCATCTCTCCATTAACTTTCATAACATCAGTTCCCCCTGGTTATACAACAGACTGCTTTTGATCTTCAACTATAATTCTTCCCTAAGTTTTCAGGCTGCTAGCCACCAGAGTCAGATTTTAGACTTGGTAAATATAATTCACCAGTCAGTTCCTTAAAATAAATCAATTTATCTGTGTCTCTGTCTCTGCCTCTCTCTCTTTCTCTCTCTCATTACTATTTCTCTGTTGAGCTCTGACTGACACACTGTACATGGACAAGTCTCTCCTATTTTCTACACAAATTACCTGACATTTGAGAAAAGCCCCAACGCGGAAGGTTAGTGACCTAAACAAGTGGACAAAAGAAACTCAGCAATGGGCAATCCAGGAGGGAAAGAAAACTACAAAGAAGCTGTGATGAATAGTTGTAAATAGGAAGCGGCTGTGCTTTGGGGACAAGAGGGATTGGGAATTAAACACATACTATTTTTTAAACGTGGAAATTTTTGGATATCATAGTCAGATACTGTAGAAAGCAGACAGAAATGAACAGTAGTAGTAGAATATATGAGGAGAATAGAGTCAATTTAGGAGCTCCAGCATCTGACAGTTGGGATCTCTGGTAAGGGATGCCACAAAATGATAAGGAGGAAATTTTAAGAAATGTATTACAATAATACACTCTACAAGTAAGAGACATGTGTGGCCATATTGGAAAAAAACCCACCAAGTTGTTGAAAAAAATCCACATCACGTCTATCATTGTGAAGGCTTAGATTTTCAGAGAGAAAAAGAAAACAGTCCATGAACCAAAGTTGGACATCAGAATGTCATTGGACTTCATAACTGTTTCATAGAAACAGTACCTTCCATGTCCTGAGTCAAATTGATTGCCATCATTGAGTTCGAACAAAGTTATCAATTAAATGTTCTACTCTGGGAGAACAAAGATTAAGTTTTTAAGCAGCTAGTCTCAAAAAATTTAATTATCCTACACTGTATCTGAGGAAGCTTCCACAGTATGGAGCCTACCCAAAGAATTAAATTCACTGAACACCAATACAGGAGAACCAGGAAAAGTTGCCCAGTGCATAGTGAGGGGGCAGGATCTTGAGGAAACTAGCAGATGGAAGTCTCAGAACAGCCACTGTATGCAAGACTTGGAAAGCAATCGCAGTAAGAGAACAGAGAAAGATTTGCATAGGCAAGAAAAGTCACAGTTGATGAGACTAGGGAAAATTTCATTGAGAAACTTTATAAATCTGTTGGTGAGTGTAAAATGCTTAGATGCCAATTCAAAGAAAACTAAGCAAATAAAAAGGTAAGAAAGTTACTACAGTGAAAATCAAAGGCTATAAAAATACGTGTGAAAATGTCAAAATTAGCATATCTCTTCTATCAGCAGCAAGCAGTATTGTATAGTTTAGCCTGGAAAGGACTCAATGGATATCACCAAAAGGAATGATGAGAAAATTCTTTGGGGCTTTTAGAAGAGGGAAAGTAGCCTATCTGCTAGCCACAATGGAAACTCACAAATGAAGTCTAAATCAGTGGGTTAAGACATAGTCATGCATACGTTATACATGAAATATGGAGGAAATCAGAAGAAGCTACACACATGTGTATACACACACACACACATACACACAACAGGAGCACTGATTGTTTTTAATAAAATGCTTTCTAAGTGTGTGTGTGTGTGTGTGTGTGTGTGTGTGTGTGTGCGTGTGTGTGCACGTACTTCTGCTGTTTTATTTTTTTGAGACAGGGTCTCATGTAGCACAGACTGGCCTTAACCTCCCTGTATCATGGAAGATGGCCTTGCACTCCTGATCTTCCTGCCTCCACTTCTGAGGTAGGATTAAATGCATGCATACTTTTGAAACTATTATCTGCATAAGAATTTTAAAAAATATTTTATTTATATTTTTATTTTATGTGTATGAGTGTATTGCTTGCATATGTGTAAGTGGACCCATGTCATGCAATGCTTGTGGAGGTCAGAAGAGGGCATCGAATCCCCTGGAACTGGAGTTGCCAGCAGTTATTAGCTGCTGTGTGGGTGCTGGAAATTGAACCCAGGTCCTCTTCAAGAGCAGCCAGTGTTCTTAACCACTGAGCCCTCTTTCCAGCCCTGCATAAGAGTCATTTTAAAGTACCATTTAGTTATCTGAAAATATACTTCAGGAACTGTAGTTCAAAAAACAAATCTAGTACATTCTCTAAGTATATCCCAGGAAAACACTTAAAGGTTTTCTATGTAAATTTTTAAAATATTAAAATGGATTTTCTTTAGAGAAGTTTGGAAGCATCAGCATCCTTAAATTGTCTTTTATTTATGTTTAACAAAAATCTTTCGGTTAAAGAAATGATATTTATTTTATGTAAGAAAATGACATTTTTTTTTTAAAAAAAAAAGGGGGGGATGGGGGTGGAGAGATGGCTCAGAGGTTAAGAAAACTGGCTGCTCTTGCAGAGGACCTGGGTTTAGTTCCCAGCACCCATATGGCAGCTAACAACTGTCAGTAACTCTGGTACCAAGAGATTGGATGCCCTCTTCTGATCTCTGTGGGCATTGTATGACACAGGTGCACTTACTTACATGCAGGCAATACACTCATATACATAAAATAAAAATAATAAAATATTTTTGGATAAAGAAAAAATATTATATTGTAGCTTTAATAGAATAATCAGAAATTTAAAGCAATATTTCTGTTTAGTTATGGGTAATATTGACATCCCATTTGGAAATTTGCCCTCAGGATCAAAAATTAAGTCAATGTTCAGAAACTGATTCTCTATACCAGGCTTTATCAATAATTCAGATTTGTGAGGGCTTGTTAATATATAATGCTAAAGACATTTAATTAGCCTCACTTGTAATTTGCTACCACCACATTTTTCATGAGAAATCTCTATAGTACATTGAGACCCTTTGAGTGTTTTGTTTCAGTACTTTTATTAAAGATAGTGTCTCAAAAAAAGTAAATATTTTCCGAGTGTTTCTAGTCCTAGCTCTTTAGTAAAACTTTAACATAAATTTGGTTAATTATAATATTATTGAGTGTTTTTGATAAGAATAACTATTTTATACAAATTATTGGATGAAGGAGGCCAGCAAACATTTTTCTTTGTTATACTATGATTATCCTATGAAGAATCTGAGGTTAAATAATTTGCCTAAAGTAGAAAAAATCCAGTTGTTAGATTTGGGAGATGTGGCCCTTTTAGGAGGCATGAGCCACATGGAAGGAAATCAAAGCTTAGTATTTAGACAAAGGAAAATTGCACAACAAAATCTTTCGTAGTTCAGCGTTCACTAGAGAGACAAATCAAATCTCTTCACATTCTGTAGGATGAATTTATTTCAAGTTGTTAGTCTCAGTTTATCAAAAAAAAGGTAAATAAATTCAATATATTATAGCACTTAATACACTCAAGATTTTAAAGAGTTGAAACAAACAAAGGTCTATGTCTGGGAGTGTTCAGCCATAAATGAGACACCTACATCACAGCCTCTCCTCCCAGGGATCAGGGATCATTGCAGAAGAGGCCACAGAAAGACTGTGAGAGCCAGAGGTGGTAGATGAATACAGGTAATCTGTATTGTCTGGACACAATAAGGCAGTTGGCACATATAAACCCATAGCACTTATGACTGCGACGGACCAGCCCAGACCAGGGCAGTTCAGTCCAACGAGAACAGGGTCATCAAGAGGGTGGACAAGGAGTCGGCGAATGACAAACAGACACAAAGGAGCTTGATGAAAGTCTGAGTGTATTTTTACAGTTGCAAGGTTTGAAATATATACAGCAAAGATTGCAAAAGTTCATCATCAGCGTGACTGTTCTGTAATTAGTCACCTTCTAAGATTTTCAGTAAAAGTAAAACAATTTTGCCAGCCCTCATGTATAGCCAAAACACATTTCTCTATCTTATCAATCTGGTACTAGTCAGCAAACTCCTGCTTTATGATACTATGGTTTCTACTACAAGTTTTTATTACGTACTCAGAACTCTGCTTAGTTTTGTGTTTTCAGGTCAGAATGACCTTAAACCACCAAGTACTTTCAATATCAACTGTGCATGATATCTCATTTTTAACTATTTGATAACATTCTTTGCTTATTTGTAGTGAGCCATCGGGCTTCTAAGTCATTCTTTAACCCCTTAGATCTTAAAAAATCATCCCATGTTAGGGACCTATGAAACCATCTTTCCCAGCTATTTTTCCAATCCTTAACTACAGTCTGTAGTTGCCTTTTAATGCTCTCTTGTTGATCTTTTATCAAAAGACACCAAGGTGGTCTTAATCTTGCCAATTTATCCATGAATTGTAATGAATACCAAGAAACCCTTCTTCTATGTAATGAATAACAAGAAACCCTTCTTCTATCTATATTTATCTATCTACATTTTTCTTCTAGAAATTTATTATTCCCTGGACTTTCCAGCATTAACTCTATTTAATTACTTCTCACTATGTCAAAAATATCTTTCATTAAAATATCTTTCATTAATAGTGGTGCATCTGAATTAGGATGATTAAAGGATTTCAATAAAGGCAGTGACAGCGGTGTCAAGGACACCAGGTGCTTTCTGGGCCCCTGAAAGTCCATGATACAGTGACAGTCAGAAAGATAATAGCAAGTAAAAGCATGCCAAGTACACTGCATGTTTTTTAGCACAGCCAATTCCAAGAGGCAACCTTCCTTGAAGTTCCAGCCTCAACCCACGGAGGATCTCACGCGGGCTTCATTGGAGATGGCGTGACATATGACAGCATGCACAAGACTTGTGCAGACCCAAGCCAGACAGGGGCCCAAATGGATCTGGGAGGTGGATTATTGAGACTCGGGTTTGCTTTGCTCATCAGGGAACCTTGCCTTGGGGACAGGGATACTGGATCAGCGACAGAGTTACAACTCTGGGACTTGTGCTTTCCTTCACAACAAGCCAACTTTGCTCTCTAACAGCAAGCTTACACACCAAAGAGGGCCTAATGGGTACATGCAGGGTCCAGTGTGCATGTAAAGTTCAATTTAGACAAAGACAAAGGGCACCCATATTATGTGTCACATAGATTGATCAGAGGGTGCTTTGTTAAAGACCAGGGAATGTGTCAAAGCTTATTAACTAAGATATCTTCATTTTAATTGCACACATACTTGGTATTATTGATTAGGTTGTTTTTCACCCCTAAATCAAGGAAGTCAAGATGTTTTTCTTAGAACAAAAAGGCTGTAAACTTTTAACTTGGCTCGTTCCCTTCTGCTAGTCATTGCAGTGTTCCCCATGACAGGGCTGTGAGACACTGTTTTCAGTGCTTTGCCCCTTTTAGCAGAGGCTGTAGCCTGCTTAATAGTTCAGGCCCGTTTTATCCTGAGTCCAGCCATCTTGGTCTCCAACAGTGGACAGGAAGCTGCAGCCCTAGCTGAGACTCTGGACATTTGATGGAGGAGAGTCAGTTTTTGTTGCTGGTATGATGCCTGCTAGGTTGACCAGGCTCCAAGGGATAGACCCACACCCACAAATATTTAAGAAATAATAATAGAGGACATGAAGGATAAGAACAGTAGGTTGGGGGAATGGGGGCAGGATCTGAATTTGGTCAAAATACATTGCATGAAAATTTCAAATCAGTACTTTTTTTAGAAGTCTAATTCTGGAAAAACAGGATTAAATTCTAATTTTCTATTTTCATCAGTATTACAAGAAGTTAATGCTTTATAAGATTAGCTGTGCTGCAATGATTTTTTAAAAAAATAGTTTCTTTTGTGTTTAAAGCCAGAAGCAAAAGTGGATCAAGAAACCTTAACAGAAATGGTGAAACCTAGCATCGATTATGTGCGCCACAAAAGATTCCGATCTGGAAATTACCCATCTTCATTGAGCAATGAGACAGACCGGCTGGTGCACTGGTGTCATGGTGCTCCCGGGGTCATCCACATGCTCATGCAGGCACATCAGGTGAGTGCATCTTCATCATCAGAAGTATCTACAGCACAAATTTCACCAAGCTTTGAAACTGGTTCTGGAAAGCCCATTGGATGGCTCACTGAAAACTATTCTTTCAGATTAATCTTCAGTGTGTGTTTGTGTGTGAATGTGGGTACACATGTGTCAGAGCATTTGTGTGGAGGCCTGAGGACAGCCTTGGATGCTGGTCCTCGGCTTCCACTTGTTGAGACAGGGTCTTCTCGTTTTGTGGTTGCGTATGCGAGGCTGGCTGGCCTGTAAGCCTCTACAGATTCCCGTCTCTGCTGCCCTACTAATAGTAATTCTGAGAGCGCAGATACACACTATTGATGCAGGCTTTACAAGCATTCTGGGGATCTCAACTCAGATCGTTATGCTTGTGTGGCAAGTGCTTCACCTACTGAGCTGTCTCTTCACTTTCTAGTTTTTAATTTTTTGATTTGTTTTGTTTTGTTTTGTTTTGTGAGACAGGGTCTCCTTGTAGCCCCAGCTAGCTGGGAACTGGCTCTGTAGACCAGGCTGGCCTTGATCTCACAGAGATTCACCTACCTCTGCCTCCTGAGTACTGGGATTAAAGTCACGTGTCACCACATGTGACTAGTTTTAAAATTCTATTTATTATTCTCTGTGTGTATATGTTTATGTGTGTGTGTGTTGCATGCTCATGTGTATCAGAATGCACGTGTGTGTCTGTGTGTCTGGAGGCCAGAGGTCAACCTTGGATGTGGTACCATCCATCTTGTTTTTCTGGGGTTTCTCACTGGCCTGGAACTTGCAGAATAGGCTAGGCTAGCTGGCCAGGGAGCCCCAGGGACCAGCCTCTCTCCACCTTGCCAGTGCTGGGACTTAAAATTCCTAGCAACACTTTCTTAATGTGAGTTCTGGGGATCAAACTCATGTTCTCATGCTTGCAGAGTAAGCATATCACCAAGGTTCTCTTCCCAGTCCTAAAAATTTTTTAAAATAATGTTGTAACAAAATAAATACAAAGTTTATTTCACTGTTCATCACCACAGTGGTTGTGTATGTGTGTGTGTGTGTGTGTGTGTGTGTGTGTGTGTGTGTGTGTGTGTTTTACCAGAGTTTAAATGCATGAGTGAAAGAAACATGTAACAGAATAGCAATGTTTTCATTTTAATGAGTGTGCAGTCTTATCACCAAATGTTTTTATTTGTCTTGATGCCATTTTATAGTCTTGCTTGAATAACCTTTTATCACTGGATTATTAATTGTAATTATCCAAGACTTTTAAAAATTTAGTTTAGAATTGTTATAGAATCACTCACGGAAGATCGGAGCAGCACTCGGGTTTTTCTGTGGCTTTATTAGAGAGCTGACAGCACTTTTCTGGTTTCCCATTAACACCAAAATACTCAGATAACAAAAGCTATGAGCATTCAGAAGTCACTGAGGATTTACGATTTTTTTTTAGTATAATACAAAAACATGTATTCCTTAAAAATCAAAAGATCTTACATATTCATCTTTTAATGAAAACATAATTCTGTTCAAATCACTCCCTCCTTTTGATATGTTAGAACAATTGTAACTTCAGTGACATAGAGATGTCTTTAATACTGTTTCCAACAGCAAGGCGTGATCATAATACTGACAGTACAGTATTATCTCATAGTCTAAATTATATTAAGCTAGTGTAGCTTAGAGAACCAGTGAGTTTAATGGGACTGTTTACAGGAGCATAGGCAACTTGCTGGCAGTCTTTCCTAGCAACTATTAACTGTGTATTTACCTTTGGGGACAGGTGGGGCTTCATGAGTCCTCCTCCCTAGCAACCATTAACTGTCTATAAATCCTCGGGGAAAGGTGAGGCCTTATAAGCCCCTTCCCCCTCCCTGGCAGGAAGCTAATGAGCCCAATCTTGTGCCTAAGAGTTGAAGAGAAGGGCAGCAGCTTGTCATGCCTGGAGGACCAAATTTCATAGCATGCAGTATCTTAGATGGTCTCTAAAAACGGACTAGGTTTTAACAGTATTCCATGCTGTTTGTGGGGTTATAAAAGATTTTCTAACAAATTACATCTGTGGGCCCTGTAAATGGAAGCTATTTCACGTGTTCTCGAATGATAGATCATGGGTATGATAACAAAGTCTCCCTGTTAGCACACATTTTGAGCTGTGAGCATTAGCAATTTATGCAGTTTTATCCACTAGAAACAAATACCATCACTGGAAAATTAAATTATATTTGGAAAGACTAATGTGATGCTCAAGGAAACTACAGGGAAGTCATACTTGTGATCACAACATAATCCTTTTAGTGGATTCGCCACTAAAAGCAGAATATAACACACCGTTTCATTCTGCATCTACATGACTGCCCTGAAAAGCCCAGAATAGAAATGCTCCGTGGTGTTACACTCTGTGTGGGATGGGGGTGTGGTGTGTCTCTGTGTATCTGTGTGTCTCTGTGTGTGTGTGAAAATGCTTTCATATAAATTATGTTCCTGTTGCCACAAAATCACAACTCTCACCTCAAAGGGGATAAGAGATAGTTTATTCTGGAGCCAAATATGAGTGACCGTTGCTTGGGAACACAGATTCAGATTACCCCAAATTCCATGTTCCAGCATAGTGACAGCTTCATGAAGTTTTTATAGTAACAGGACAAAGAAATCATAAATCTAGGCACTTTTCAAATACATTGGTGGAAACATTAAGTAGGCAGATACAGCGAAAGAGAAATCTCAGCTATAGGTCTCAGATGCATCTGATAGCACTCAGCCTTTTTGGTTGTTGGAAGCTGGTGGTCTGCTAAGTTAATACATTCCAACAGATTTTTATCTGTTAGTCACAGGATGTTAAGTCAGAAACAAAGGTGGGCGAGGAGTGGCTATTTAGAGAGCTAAAGATGGCCCAAGATAAATGGTAATTAGGTTCTGGACCTGTAGCAACATTACAAACTCTACACCATCACTGAAATTCTAATAAGTTGATCAGACTTTGTAGTTTTTTTTTTTTAATTTATATATTTTTATGTGTATGAGTGTATTGCCTATATGTGTATAAGTACACCCATGTCATGTGATGCCAGCAGAAGTCACAAAAGGGTGTTGGATTCCCCTGAAACTGGAGTTATGACAGTTGTTAGCTGCCATGTGGGTGCTGGGAATTGAACCCAGGCCCTCTAAAAAAGTAGCCAGTGCTCTTAACCACTGAACCATCCCTCCAGCCCCTCAATCTTTTAAAGATTCTGATTATTTCTTTGGGTTTTTGGTTTGGTTTGGTTTGGTTTGGTTTGGGGGTTTTCTGTTTGTTTGGTTTTTTTTTTTTTATTTGAGGCAGGGCCTCCCAGCTGGCTTGGAACTTGCTTTGTAGCTCAGGCTGACCTTTTGGTCTCAGAGATCCACCTGCCTCTGCCTCCAAGTGCTGGGACTAAAGGTGTGCAACACCACACGAAGCTTAGATTCTTATTATTTCTTCATTTGAAGCATCATTTATAAAAACATGTGTCCTAGTCCGCTTTCTGTTGCTGTGATAAGCACAGTGACTCAAAGCAGCCTGGGGAGGAAAGGGTTTATTTGAGTTACAGTTTACATCAAGGGAATCCAAGACAGGAGGAGCACTGATGAGCCACTTGCTTCCTCCTGGTTCCTCCTCTGCCAGCATTTTTATGCAGTCCAGCCCACCTGCACTGTGCTCAGTGAGCTGGACCCTCCCCCATCCATTAGCAATTAAGGAAAATGCCCCTCAGGCCCACAGGCCCATCTGACCCAGAAAACTCCTCAGCTGAGGTTCCCTCTTCCCTGGTTTGTCAAGTTGCGCTGAAGCTAAATATCTCAGCCTGCGTGGTTTATCACACTGCTTTTTGGTTGTTACCTTTTTTCTATTATGAATAAGCTGCTGTGACTATTCTTGTGCAGGTCTTTCCATGGCCTTGTGCTTTTATGTGTTTGGAGTTAATATTTAGAAATAGAATTACTGGGTAACAAGATACATGTAAGAAGCTGCTAGAACTTCCCCCAAGTTGATTACTCCCTCCTGCATAGCATCGAAGCTCTAAATGCTTTCTGCCTACTCCCTGCCTTGCGACCACTTGTGCTGAGCTTCTTTTGACCTTCGTTGTCCTGGTATTTCATTGTGCTTTTCTTTTGTATCTTCCAGGTGTCCAGCAATGTTTCCTGTGCTTACAGACCATAAGTTATATGTTTCCCTATTGTTTCTTCACACCACTTACCCACATTGATTTATTTTCCCTTTTATTACCAAGTTGGAATTATTCATAATTCTGGTTAAAATTCTGTCAGAAATGTATATTTTTAAATATTCTTTATTATTTTTATTTTATGTGTATGAGTGCTTTGCCCACATGTATGTAAGTGCACCATATGTGTGCAGTGCCCACAGACACCAGAAGATGGTATCAGATCCCCTGGAGCTGGAGTTACAAATAATTCCTCCCATTTATAGTGTACCTAATTATATTCTTTATGATAGTTCCTGCAGTTAATAATCCTTTCAATTTACAGCTGGCGTGGTGGTATCCGCCCTTACTCCTAGCACTCAGGCAGAGACAGGTGGATCTCTGTGAGATTGAGGCCAGCCTGGTTTCCAAAGCAAGTTCCAGGCCAGCTGGGGCTACAGGGAGACCCTGTCTCAAGAAAACCAACTACAATAATAATAATAATAATACTTTCAATTTTGATAAATTCTATTAATTTTTTTCTTGCAGTTGCTGCCTGCGTCTTATCTAAGAAACCTTGTATACACTAAAGTTACACAGATACCATCCTAGAAGGTGTTTGCTTTCAGATTTTGTATTTAGGCTTCTCTTTAAGCTTTATTTATACATGAGGGCCTTTTCTTGTCCCTTACCATAGGGATATCAGATTGGTCTTATACGTTGAGAACTTTCATTTCTGTCACTTAATTGATTTCATATTTTAATAAAAAATAACCTGAATGAGGTTGGACTCCATTCTGGAATCTGTTTTGTTACTTTGCTTATTTATCTTTTCAATTTTATAATGTTTTTCTTATGTCTGCTTTAGTGTAAGTTTGGAAATCAAGTAACTTGAAACCTCCAATTTCATTTTTTTTTTCAAAATCACTTTGAATATTCTACAGCTTTGCATTCACTTATAGCTTAGAATCAGTTTGTCAACTTAAAGAAGAAGCTGATTGTGCTTATGAGGATATCAATTCGGGTACAGATGACCTCTTAGTAACGAGTCTTCCTATTCACAAAAATCTTTATTTTTTATCAATAGCATTTTATACCTTTTGATGTACAAGACTTGCACATCAGTTATATTTATTCTTTTTAAAAATATTTATTATTTTTATTTTATGTGTATGAGTGTTATGCCTGCTTGTAGGTAAGTGCACCCGTGTCATGCAATGCCTGCAGAGGACAGAAGAGGCTGTTGGATCCCCTGGGTCTGGAGTTACGAACAGTTGTTAGCTGCCATGTAGGTGCTGGGAATCAAATCCAGTTCCTCTGCAAGAGCAGCCAGTGCTCTTAACCACTGAACCATCCTTTCAGCCCCTCCATGCCTGTTTTAAAAAAGCAAAATCTAATCCAGGTGTGGTGGCCCATGCCTTTGATCCCAGCACTCAGAAGGCAGAAGCAGGGGGATCTCTGTGAGAGCAAGGTCAGCCTAGTTCACATAGGCCAGCTAGGGCTATAGAGAGTCCTTGTCTCAAAACAAAAATAAACAGAAACCTCAGAAAAAAAATAAAATAAATCCATATAGATTTTTTATATGGAAGAAAGGTTGGTATTTGTCTTTCTGAGTCTGCCTTATTTGACTGAACTTGATGATCTTCAATTCTGTCTCTTTTCTCTGAAAATGACATAACTATGCTCATCTCTGTAACTGAATAAAACTGCACACACACATTTTCTTCACTCGTTCATGTTTGTTCTTAACCCTGATACCGTTTCAGCACTTAATGTGCTATACTTTTCTATTCAGCAAGGGAAGGAATTTTTCTCAGTCAGCATCGGAAGCATCTTGTAACACTGTTTTGCTTTCTCACTGTCTAGGTTTTTAAGGAGGAAAAATACTTGAAAGAGGCTATGGAGTGCAGTGATGTGATTTGGCAGCGAGGTCTGCTCCGGAAAGGCTATGGGATCTGCCACGGGACCTCTGGGAATGGCTATTCTTTCCTGTCCCTTTACCATCTTACACAAGATAAAAAGTACCTGTATCGCGCTTGTAAGGTGAGAGCACATCTATGCACACAACTTCTGAACTTCCCTGAAGAGGACCCACAGCACAGCTCCTGTGAACCTGTCCTCAGTCTGTGGCTCAGCCTTTGTTTCAGCCTGTTTCTCCGGCACCCTCTGTGCCATGGTGTCTGTGTCTGTCCGATGAGGTTAACGAACATGAAGGTTACTCTGAAGAACACAAGTTCTGGAGTCATACCACCTGGTCAGAATTACTGTATGTAAGCTTGGTTGGTTGGTTGGTTGGTTGGTTGGTTGGTTGGCTGGTTGGTTGAGAAAAGGTCTTACTTAGCGCAGATTTGCGTTGGTCTTGGTCTGTGGCTCAGAATGATCGTGAACTCCTTGTCCTCCTGCCTCCAGCCACCAAATGCTGGGATCATAGATCTGTGACATCATGCCTGGCATATGTATATGCTTTATGACTTTGAGTATATTTACTCTTCATTCCCCAGTTTATTTGAACATGGGAAAAAATTACTACCTACCTACCAAGGCTGCTTCAAGAAGAATGAATTGTGATAATGTGCAGATTGTCTATGATTGTTTCTGGCTTAGTTCTTCATTGAATTGCATATAACCACTTATACTTGTCTTTCCAAGTTTATAGAGCCCTGCAGCTTTGACCCTGCCTGTTCCTCCCTCGTCTTCAGCTCATCCTACACTACTTTGTAGCTACCACACTGGACCACACTGGTCCTCCCTCTTAACAGCCTGGAGTGGACCATACTTGTGCCCTAAGCTGTTATTAGCTCTTTGTTTCAAGAATGCAGTTTCCCCTGCCGTTTTCATGGCAAGTCTTTATCATTCCATTGTTAACTATGACATTCTTCAGGGTCTTTAAGACTACCAGGTGGAAGAATCCCTCATCCATTTGTTGATTATTTTGTTTCTTTTTTCATCCCAACCAGTGACATATAAGTTCTATGATCTTACTTGCCTAAGTTACTCTTTACTGTACCCACAACAATAGCACATGACCCCAAATAGAAACAACTAAACAACTTTGAATACATGAAAATAAGTGGCACAAAGCAAGACTGGGTAATGTTCACTAGTGTTCATATTGCTATACATTTTCACATGGTCTAGTTATTTGAATACGCTAAAAAAGATTCGAAGGGAATACACCAAAATGTTTACGTGACCCTTGACAGATGGAAACATTATGGCTTGCATTTTTATATTGTTTTGACAGTGAACACCTGCAGCCATTACGAGGCTTCTTCTCAGTGCTAGTAGGGCAGACGTTCCCCCTTTTGGTTTTCCTGAGAATGTGTGCATCTGTAAGGTGCCCACACTGAGACTGACCACTGGATCTGTGGAAGCATGTAAAGGAAGGCAGATGTCAACCTGGTTATGGAGGTCAGAAAATGATGTCTCTGGCAAGACATGAAGGACAGCTAGCAATCGGGCAAATAGGGCATGAGAAATGTTAAGAACTACCTGCCCAGTGGCCTGGAGGCTGAGACACCCAGGAGAATGATATAAAGTTCATGGTTAGTGGGTCAAGGGATCAGGTCAGACCAGGAACAAGAGACAGAAGAGACGTGATAGTAAGTAGGATATTAGGTGATTGGGTAAATAGGGAGAACTTGAAAAGCCTTTATGAGGTGTTTTCAAAGATGGTATTCTGCAGGTCAGTTAAGAGGGGAGTGGCCTAGAGCATACATTCCTGGCACAAAGCCACAGTCAGGAAACATCTTAGTATGTCCTGGAAACAGCATTTCAGTGCTGCTGGATGCCATGGGAAGAGTGTGTCCTAAGACTTCAAGTCAGACAGTTTTCACAGAGGCCAAAGAAAATTGGTCCTTTATTAGTGAGTTTTCAAACGTGGTTATTTCTGAGCTCCATTGTGACCCACTCTAGACCATATAAGTAAAGGATCCCTGTTTTCAGGATCCGCACATGATTTTAGTCATCAACCAGCACTGAATACTGCTTTGGGAAATGAAGGGTTCATGTTGGGACTCCTCTTTAGGAAGACCACCATGGATCTGGTAGGAAGAATGAGGAAGAGCTTGGGTTTCTCCACACTGGTGTTTGTTTAATCATTAATGGAGAAATGTTAAGTTGCATACCAAGGCACTGAGGAAGTGATTTAGACACACTTATCATGTAAAACCTACAGAATTTAGGGCAATTTTTTAGTGTGGCAAAGATAGAAATATCTGAGTTCATATTCTTATCTTGCAAAGAAAACTAGGTTGATGGTGACCCAAACAAGCTGAACAAGTAAGCAGATTTGGAAAGCAGAATGCAGAATAAGCTTTACTTTACATGTATTGAATTTGATATTGTTTATTATGTAATATTATTAGCATAAAAAATGACAAAATTATGTCAGCTTAAGCAAAACAAAAGTCCATTATAATACAGAAAAGCCTAAAGAAGAAACAAGAGAGTAAAAGGTCAAGGAGACAAAGGAAAGAACAGATATCCAAGGGCCAAGGTGTTTCCACGAAGGGGAAATGTTCAAGCAGCAGTATGTAAGGCATTAGAGATGAGGATGCAGAGGATGAAGAGCATGTGAGCAGAAGGTCATGTGATCTAGGAGTGTAATTGGCATATCCAGGCAAAGGGAGCCAACAGCCAAGTCTGAAAGCAGTTTCAGAGCCAGTGCTTTTTAATTCAGTTGTAGAAGGAACAGGCTGCTGTTGAGTTGTAGTTTTCTACTTCAGGCTTCCCATCAGTATTCTAAGGTAGATGTCACCTACAGGAAAGGAAACAGGTATGGAAGGGTCCCTAACATTCAGCCTCCTAAGGGATGCTGGCCCTGCAGTGTAGCCCAGAGCCCTGGAATCACTACTGACAAAACTGGCCTCCTTGATTCTTATAAATTCATTGATGTGTCTTTCTTTTCAGTTTGCAGAGTGGTGTCTAGATTATGGAGCTCATGGGTGCCGCATTCCAGACAGACCCTACTCCCTCTTTGAAGGTAGGAGCATGAAAAATAAAACTATTCATTTAAACATTTGGGCTGGTGAAATTGGTCCCTCTGTCTCTGATAGCTAGCAAAGCATATTTGATTTTGCTTTGGTAATAGTTAAAAATTGAAAGAAGAGTGAAAAAAATTAATTTATAGCTGAAAATGATAGCAAGCCTTCTTATCTTGCCTACATTTTGCTCCTGTGAACATCCTGCAGATAATCCTAGGACTTCTGTGAAGAGCATGTGCAGAGAACCTGAAGGCTTGTGGCTCACTGGGAGACAGCTCACTCCTGCATGTCATCTGAAGTACTGTACATAGAACACCTATGTGTTCACAGGAAGCTTAAATAAATAAATATGTTTAAGTTTGTAAATTATATAAAGAAGTATTAATATTATCAATTAAAAGGAGTAATTAGATATGCATAATTAGAAAAAATAAGAGTGAATATTGAAGAGAATTCTGAAAAGAAAGGAATAATAAGGTTGTTGGGTTGAAAAATAGAATGTAATTGACAAAAAAGAAAACACCAATGGGAGAGGGAGAGAGAGAGAGAGAGAGAGCTAAATGTTTTTATATTTCTCTATGTGCATGTATGTTGGCTAACTTACAAACCACAGTGAAAAGACTAAATGGCTTTAAGATAAAATGGTGCTAACTTTTAATCATTTAGAACCACATCTTATAAATCTATCCCAAAGGAAACCAGAAGTAATGACTGAAGTATTTTAAGTCAAGTGGCTAGGCATTGCTTTTCATCAATGCCTTTTCTGAATCAACTGAAGTCGTAAGGAAAAGTACTTCTCAGAATAGTCTTTAGTTGTTTCTGTCATAAAAATGTGTATTAGCCAGGACCCCTGTTATACATAATGACATTTCAACTCTTTTTCTTTTCTCTGTGAATTATACATTTTTTTAACTTTAGTAATGACTGAAGTATTTTAAGTCAAGTGGCTAGGCATTGCTTTTCATCAATGCCTTTTCTGAATCAACTGAAGTCGTAAGGAAAAGTACTTCTCAGAATAGTCTTTAGTTGTTTCTGTCATAAAAATGTGTATTAGCCAGGACCCCT